>NC_041372.1:14150996-14228496 GCF_900634415.1 Cottoperca gobio
AAATCAGACGAAGAAGAAGAAGATGAAGGAGAAGAAGAAGATGTGGCAGTAGCAGGACAGTTCTTGTCCTTCTCCACACAGTTGCAGAGTGCGTCTGTATCCAACATTACTTTACATCGTCTGTAAGTGTTGCATACTTGTTGGTGCTCATCATGTTTAAGATCTGCTGCTCATCCGTGGCCTCCTGAAGCACGTTAATCATGACAACAAACTACAACTCAACAGGAGAAACCAGAAAACAAGAGAAGAAGAATCCGTCTTCAGCTACGAAGACGACGCAACACAAAGCAAGAAGAAGAAGAACAACATGAGGTTACAGCTCATCTCACCAGCAGCCAAACAAAGAGGATACAATGCAGCACAACCTGCTTTCATTTACTCACGTAATTATACCCAGCTATAATTCAATTTGTTGCGCTACATCAGTCTTCTTAATTGGCCTGGTCACTGTATTTTAGTGTGTGTGTGTGTGTGTGTGTGTGTGTGTGTGTGTGTGTGTGTGGCTGTGCATGCAAATGTGAGTCTGAAAGAGTCCTACACAAGTTTGTAAGTGTGTGATGTGTGCGACAGTGAGTGTAAGTGTGCAGATCTGCATTGTTGGACCTGGCATTAAAGGAGGGAGATGTACACACACACACACACACACACACACACACACACACACACACACACACACACACACACACACACACACACACAGGGGATATTGTTAACAGTGATAAATTGAGCTATTATCACATCTCCGTGAGGCGATGTAGTTTCTGTGTTTGTGTGTGTTAGAAGTGAGGACGCTTGGGATGCAGTAACACCTTTACATTCTTAGCACGTGTGTGTGTGTGTGTGCGTGCGTGTGTGTGCGTGCGTGCGTGCGTGTGTGTGTGTGTGTGTGTGTGTGTGCGTAAGAGAGAGAAAGAGATTGTGAATGCAGGGAAAACGGCAGCAAACATTTATACAAGGAGTTTTGTTTTGTCTCTCTCTCTCTCACACACACACACACACACACACACACACGCGCCTCTTGTGGTGCTTAGTCATGACAGAGGAGGGGGGTAGTGCGATCGCCATGGAAACACTACTTGGAGTGGAGCAGTCAGGAAGCAGCAGGTTGTTTCCCGCCTCAGCGTCTCTCAGGCCTGTCACTTCTGATTTATTGATTTAAGTGTAAAGTTAAATGTTCAAACTACATGTTCAACACAAGGAGTTTGGAGAAGTTCCCCTGAAGGTCCAGCAGAGGGCGCTTTTTAAAATGCACCATCAGCTTGACATCTTGGGAAGGACTCTGATGAATAAAGACGGAGGACAGCTCCTCCAGAACATCAACACATCTGAGGACTTGCCTGTTCACGGAGCTTTATTTTGAAATGAAGTGTGTTTTGAATAACGTACGACAAACAAGAGCGTTTGTTATTTCTGCTAATATTTGACGAATGATTTAAACTCCAAATATATGATGATGGATATTTGTATCATCATGTCATCAGATTTTAAACGGCTGTGAAGCAGATTAGAACGCCTTCATGGAAGCCATTATTATTAAATGCACAAGTTAGACAAATGATCGGCACAAAATGATCTGGAGTCATAATTAAACATTTACACTTCAGATCAATATCGTTTACAGAGACTTTAGAAACAACATCCGTCATCTGCTGGAAGCAAATGTTGTTGGTCCTCAGGCAGAATGTCAAACACCCGTCTTCTGTTTAACTTTACACCATATTGTGGGTTGTTGGATTATACACACACACACACACACACACACACACATATATATATATATATATATATATGTGTGTGTGTGTATGTTTCCAAAACTTCAATTGAAAGATTTAATTACTTGAACGTGAATAAAAGAGAAGAACTGGTCAACAACAACACAGGGTCAGGTTTGGTGTTTGAATTTGGGGAATGTTCATCAACGAGATCATTGTTAATGTCAGTACACACACACACACACACACACACACACACACACACACACACACACACACGGGCAAGTGTCCAGAAAAACAGGCCTCTAGCTAATTAGTCTCCCCTGTGCGCAACTTGTAAGTGTGTGTGTGTGTGTGTGTGTGTGTGTGTGTGTGGTGCCTGTGTGTGTGTGTGTGTGTGTGTGCGTGCCTGTGTGTGTTGTGTTAATTAGCCAGGAAGACAGCAGGCAGACGTTCAGACGGCTCCCTTTGATCTGATGCAGCTAAGTACTTCCCGGAGAAACACACATATTCCACATTCTGTTATTGTTGCTCTGACAGCAGAAGATTTCTAATTATGGACCATCAGCTACACACACACACACACACACACAGCTACACACACACACAGCTACACACACAGCTACACACACAGCTCGGAGTTACACTAAAACTATGTGTGTAGCTGTGTGTGTAGCTGTGTGTGTGTGTGTGTGTGTGTGTAGCTGTGTGTGTGTGTGTGTGTGTGTGTAGCTGTGTGTGTGTGTGTGTGTGTGTGTGTGTAGCTGTGTGTGTGTGTGTGTGTGTGTGTGTGTGTGTAGCTGGTGTGTGTTGTGTAGCTGTGTGTGTGTGTGTGTGTGTGTGTGTAGCTGTGTGTGTGTGTGTGTGTGCAGACATCTTGAGCTGGGATGTGAGTGTGTTTCAGCAGCTGGATCTTCTGGACGGTTGTTTTCAGATGTTTCAGCTGAAGTAACTTTAATGACGTAGCTTTGGTAATGGACTCCTCTTTTCTTTACAAAGTAAAGCGACTCGGTGTCTCCCGTCCATTAAGCAGCTATTAGCCGTCAGAAGTCATTACAGACTCTGCTGGCAGGCGAGCGACAGAAACATAAAGCCCTGCTGCTGAAGACCCCCTGCAGAGCGGAGTGATGGAGGAAACACTGAGTCAGCTGTCAGACGTCCCGTCAGCCCTCTGCGGTCCACACGTCACCGTGAAGAGACCCTATCTCTGAAGACGCCTTCAAATGTCTTGAATCAAACTATAGCCTAAAGACGGGTTCATGCATATACCATACATGATGTTTGACTGTGTGTGGAAGAGGAGATGATCACATGAGCACGGAGAGACGTCTACATATTCACAGCTGAGGAAGACGAGGAGGACACACACCGAGTCGCTGCGCACACAAACACTCGCTGTTAATGTAACCAAAGCAGAAGATAAGAGAGAGGGTTTATTATTCAGTTTGATGCTCTTACCATTAAATAATAGTGTTGTCATGGTTATAACCAGTGGCGTAGCTAGGCATATTGTCCCCCCCACCCCCCCACGGGCTCACAGAGATGAGCAAGTATAAGATTAGTAAGAAACTATTATAATTATGCTCCTTTTTGAAGAATCAAAATGAAAACATTTCATTAATTGTCATTGTTCTATTAGATCTCAAAGTGCACCAGATGCAGACAGCAGGCCCCCGGACCCCCCTAGAGGATGTGAAGTCCACCCTACTCCTCAGACATGTCAACATGACTAAGGCCAGGTGACATGGACCATGATGCAACCACAGAACACTGTGGGGGTGTAGTGGCTTACTTCTCCATCGTCAGGCCATCTGAGATCCTTTAATGGTGACTGTACTACCCTGCAGGTGCACACAGCTCCACTCCCACCACCCACACTTAGCTGCGCCCCTGTGTTGTAACGCTTCATTGAGATTCCTCTAAACTGAAGCATGATGGTGGGAGACAGGGGGGGGGGGGGGGAGAAGACGCTCTCGTGGTCTAACACAAATCATTTCTGTAGTTACAAAGCGCGTATGAGGGTTTTAATTCGATCGAACACCATCGACCGAACATGGATGTTGGAGAAAGGACATTTCCAGCATGAACAAGGCTCGAAATATATCTGATGACGTGTTTCCAGTGAGAGCTGGTTCCCGTCGACCCTCATTCATAGAAAGCAGGTGGACAGATGATCACACGCCATGCAGCGCAGCAGTCTGTCGCACTCTTCTTTCAACACAAACGCTGCTTCAGTTTATAAAGTCTGATACATGTCGAGCTCACAGAGACGCCCGGCCACCAGGACACAGAGCGAGCTGCAGAGGACGTGACGCATCAGCGTTACATTGAGGAGTAAATGACTGCGATGAGGAAGTGAACGCTGGACGCACGGGAGAATCAAAGCACTGGCGTCTGACGTGTGAGAAGACCAACAGACGAGGATAACGAGAAGGGATGAGGAGCAGGAGGACGTGAGACGTGACAGTGTTTCCTGTCCCGCGGGGTCTTCAGTCGTTACCGCGGCTCCCTAATGACCGCAGCTGTCATGGTTACGAGTGCGGCTGTCCTGACAACAAGCGTGGCGAGTCGTACAGTGCGGCGCCGTCTGGGGACGACTTATCTAACACACACGTAATAACATGCAAGCACTCGCCAACATACACTCACATACATGCGGGGAAAACAGGAACACACACACACACAGCTGCATGCCTCCTCTGCAGTGCTCGAGTGTGTCTGTGTGTGTGTGTGTGTGTGTGTGTGTGTGTGTGTGTGTGTGTGTGTGCAGTAAGAATGACAAACTCTCTCTCTCTCTCTCCCCGGTCATGTGATCTAATCAGAGCTAATTTGTTGCTGTAGCGGCCTCAGAGAGACGTCCATCACACGTCACGTCACACACACCCGCTAAAGACACCATGGATCCCTCCCCCGGGGGCTGGAGACACACACACACACACACACACACACACAAACACATAAATAAAGCACATACACACAAACAAACACGTACAGTTCTCCAGATACACAGAAGGCACACACACTCTGCTGTGCTGCATAGTAGTTAGAGAGATGGAGCACGAGAAGAGGAAACGCAGGCGATGTGAAGGAATCGGTGTGTGTGTGTGTGTGTGTGTGTGTGTGTGTGTGTGTGTGTGTGTGTGTGTGTGTGTGTGTTTATTGATCCAATTCCCCTCTGCAGCTCCTCCATGCACATGTTCTCTCCTGCAGAGCCGCAGCATTTACATTTCAGATGCTGAGTTCAGGCTCTCGTCCTCGCGGTCGGACACGCAGCCGTTCAGAGGATCAAACACGAAGTCTGAGACTAAATGTTTGAATCATCAAAGATAGCAGAGACTGAGAAGCGAACAGTAAATGTAACACTTTATCTGCCATGTGGTTTCAGCGCTCCTGCATTTACCGTTTCACACCGTCTTCTATCGACACACTTCGCTGCGTTCTTCTGATGTGAACTTTCACTTCCTGGTTAGCGTGTACTTTGTTTCCTCCTTTAAATCAATGTGAACATCTTCTGGAAGAGGATGGAAAGAGATTGCTTGACCTTTACTTCCCCTGTAACTCTTCCCCTGAGGCCTGAATAAATATGATCAGCGGAGGACACAAAACCCATCTCCTCCTTTGACTCCGCCCCCCCCCCTCGCTGTAAGGTTAATGCACGCTTTGTCATTTGAAGAGAGACGCTGGAGCTCAGATTACATTTCCTCAGCGGTGACAGAAGCTGCAGAAGGTTCAGAGAGGATGTAGTAACTTAGTCAACATGCAACGACCTGCAGATACGTACTTCTACTAAAACATGCTGCGAGAGTCGACCTTATATAAAGCACGCCGTCATGATGTTCCATCTTCTCTGCATATTAATAATTCCATCCACTGTGGTTTAAATATAGCCGTGAGAACGACGCTCTGCACGTTTCTGCTTTGAATTATGCATCAGACTCTCGTGGAGATCACGTTTGTCTTGGTGGGATTTGAGGAAGTGAAGAGACGTCGCAGGATTCCTCAGAGCGACGCAGCAGACACACACACACACACACACACACACACACACACACAGTCTTACAGAAATGTATTGTTCTGGTTTGCTGCATGAAGCCGACTCACTCTAAAATCCTTGTGTGTGTGTGTGTGTGTGTGTGTGTGTGTGTGTGTGTGTGTGTGTGTGTGTATGGATTAGTGCTCAGCAGTTAACTGAACCTCTGCATGAGTTCGGGGCTCCAGCAGCAGTAAACCCACACAGACATGTTTACGGGCGATGAAGAGCAGTGTGATGAAGGGCTGAAATATCAATACAGTGCAATCCGGCTGCTCCATCATCACGCGTGTGTGTGCTCGGTGGCAAGAAGACACACTTTGTTTGCTTCCACGCAGTAAAGAAAAAGATATTTATCCATATTTAATATCAACTCTGTTTTTAATTCTGAGATCTTTCCGAGTGGAAAGAAGGAATGTTTCAGTTTCTCTGGAAGCAACACGTCCGTTATTAACTCTTTAAAAAAAATGTTTTATCAGTTAAGAATTTCAAAATAAAGGCGTATATTAAAGATGAAGATATGTACTGCATGGATGTTTTCCCACTCATCATTGAGTGGACACACAGGGGGCTGCAGAGTAACGCAGAGTACACACGTTGTTGTAGAATATACTGCATCCCTACTAGTCAGATGTAGAGCATGTTTGAACTCCAGGTTCTCTGCACACTATCCCGGCAGAAGGACCTTATGGTCGTGGGCTTTAATGCATTCAGTTGTAAAGGAGTTGAGTTTCATGTGGTATTGATTTCCCCCGACTCTTAAATGAAATGTCAGAGCTGTGCGAGCTTCCCTGTGATGGACTGCGATCAGCAGCTGCTCACTAAAGTCCTTAAAGTGTGAGATAAAAATCGAAGCGAGCGTGTGATCAAAAGCGTGCGCCGCTTCAAAGACGTTGCATTCTTTGGGCAGCCATCTTTGAATGGTGAGTGAACTCTTTTTCTTCTCACGGCGAAGTGCTTTGACATTTCCGCAGGACTAACTTCCCGTGCCGAGCGTCCTTGAATAACAAGCTGTCGGCTGAATGCTCAGGACACAACGAGACGCGTCAGGGGTCTGACACTAATCCTCAGATTGTGTCTCTGTGAGCTGCAGCGGATAATGTTCCGTCTATAAGATGTTAAATACGACGTAAATCAATATTATGTCCCAATTAAAAGCAGGAAAATTACCAATTAAAAGGAAATTGCTGATGAAAGGGCAACGTTTTTCACAATAAGAGCTCGACCTTCATCGCCTGAGGCTGAGTTTTATGTGAAAAGCCCAAAGAAAAGCCGATTTCCTTTTAAGTGTGGACAAAAGTCATTTATCAGGAGTATGATTTGGGGACTTTAGAACATTGGTTGTTAAAGTAAACTGCAGACTTCAGGTTTTAGTTTAGGAGCTGAAAATAAATATAAAACATATAAATGAGGTTAATGTTCATCTGCACTTTCATTTCGTTTAGAAATGCAGTTTGGTGTAAGAGTGGAATATCTCTAAGTGTTCAGAGACTTCTGGAGGATAAAAGAAGAGAATACGATTAACACTTTTTATAAAGGTGTTAACGCTGATGTTCAGGTGTCATTTTAATCCCGTGCGGCGTCTCTGCTTCCTCTCTCTTTACATTAGATCACATGAAACTCTATTGATCCCTGAAGAGTAACCGGCTGCTGTGGGAGCTGCGGTAACAAGATTCAGGAAGGAGAAACCGTACGGAGCACTCAAACAGACAACAATAAAGAGGAGCGAGGGGTTGTAGTTTCAAATGTGTTACTGTCCAAGTAGAGGACGAACGTGTCGACGTGGGGACAGCGTATGAGTTGCAGATGTTGAGAAGGACGTCGAGCTCCTCAGCAGACGTGTGGGGAGATTATTGTGTCTAATAATGTTCCTAAAGTCTTTAAAATGATCAGAAATATGATCTAAAACTAGAGAGCAGATAATAAAGGAGGAGATTCCTCTTAAATAAATAACCTGCTTCTTCAGGACGGTGATCCTGTGATCCATTTGAGATTCTTTCTAGACATATAATACAGCAACTAGTGAGTTAATAAAGTGTGAACAGCTTGTTTTGTACATTGAATATCTGCGAGGGTCGTGCAGTTGTGATGAGGATCTTTCTGTTTTCTGACATTTAAAAGACTTCCTCTGAGCAACAGCTCGCATTCCTGTTGAGCGTCCTCCGTCATGGCCGCACGCGTGTGAGTCTAAATGAGTCAAATGTAAAGCGGTGCCTCTCGGGTACAGCGGCTGTGTTAACACCCCGTCCGTCTGCCAGGATCCCCGCTGAGCTGATGTTCCCTCTGACGTGAGGAGAAAGGCTCCTGTTTCACACCAGCAGGGAGTCGCTAAATACCTCCGCCGCAACTTCTTCTTCTACGAGACATCTAAAGGGATCTGCGAGGACGTGCAGCTGCAAGGTGAGAGAGGACGCTGCCCGTTAGAGGCCATGAAGACAGTGAGTGTGTGAGGAGGAGACTCACAATACAACACAGCTACTGTAGATCTGCACGTGTGTAAGAAACCAGGAAGTGTGTGTGACAGAATATGCATTTAATGTTCTTCAGTCAGGAACAGAGCTGATTCAGATTGACTTTCATTTAAAGTAACAGACAATAAAGTTTGTTTTATCTTTGTGGGTTACAGTGCGTGTTATAAAGATATGTAGCATAAAGCAACATATTTAGAGAATATATACTTTAAATATAATATAGAGAATGACTGACATGGGGCTGCAATAATTATTATTTTTATTATTGATGAATATGCAGATTATATTCTGCATTAATCAATTAATATAAAAAAGTTGTTTATAAAAAAGTTGCACAGAATTATCGACAATCAGAAAATGTGCTGAGTCATGTTCTGTCCATTAACTGAGCAATTCGTTATAATTTCAGCTCTAATCAGCCAAGAAAACACTTTTAAACGAGAAAATCATTAAATATGGTAAACAACAATGACTTCAGAGGCCCATCCTCCCTCTCTCTCACACACACACACACACACACACACACACACACACACACACAGTTCATTTTTAATCCTATTTGCAAGCTACAGACGGCCAGGAGGAGAGTGAGCAGAAAAGACATCCGAGGGAGGGAGGGAGGGGGAGATATAAAGTGAGGGAGATTGGAAATGATGAGACAGGCCATATTGGGACACACACACACACACACACACACACACACACACACACACACACACACACACACACACACACACCAGCGGTGAGAACACGGGTGAGAAGTAGAAGAGACAATGTGACAGGCGAGCAGATAGAGATTTCACCAAACATTTCAATAAACTCCCTCTCTCCTCACCGCGTGTCCTCTCTCCTCACCGAGTGTCCCCTGTCCCCTCTCCTCACCGCGTGTCCCCTCTCCTCACCGCGTGTCCCCTCTCCTCACCGCGTGTCCCCTCTCCTCACCGAGTGTCCCCTGTCCCCTCTCCTCACCGCGTGTCCCCTCTCCTCACCGCGTGTCCCCTCTCCTCACCGCGTGTCCTCTCTCCTCACCGCGTGTCCTCTCTCCTCACTCCTCACCGCGTGTCCCCTCTCCTCACCGCGTGTCCCCTCTCCTCACCGCGTGTCCCCTCTCCTCACCGCGTGTCCTCTCTCCTCACCGCGTGTCCCCTCTCCTCACCGCGTGTCCCCTTTCCTCACCGCGTGTCCTCTCTCCTCACCCTCACCGCGTGTCCTCTCTCCTCACCGCGTGTCCTCTCTCCTCACCGCGTGTCCTCTCTCCTCACCGCGTGTCCGCTCTCCTCACTGTGGGTTTTGTTCGCTCTTTCATATTCGCTCTGCTAATTCCAACAGTTCACACTCAACCTCCTCACGATGACAGCGTGTGGAGCGCAGATCTCAGCGTGATGCAAGTGTCAGAAGCGTGCCCGTGTGTCTTCACAGCGGAGGTGAAACTATTGTGTTTCCACGATTGTTGAAGTCATTTCCAAAGAACATGTGCCAAATTTAAAAACAAGAGATTCATGTGAAAGATTACAGGTCACGAGGTCAGAAGAAACGGCTCAGAGCTGAAATGATTCGTCGATCCACAGAAAATATTGAATAATCTTTTTTTGAAGCTCCAGCTTCTTAAAAGTTTATTTATTATTGACTGAATATCTTTGAGGATGTTTTGAGAATAATTATGTAAATTCCCTCAAATATCTCACAAGTGAAATATGACATATGTTTCCCAGCTCACACCAGAATGATAACATATTAAAGAGATGACATCGTCCCGGCCTTATGTGCATGTAGACAAAGTAAAGGTGACGCAGCACGCCGTAACTAACCGTCTCTCCACGTCGCTGTCCGTGGTGCTGAACCGGCTCCTGAAGTCGACGCCTTTAACCAGATAAAACTCTTATAAACACATAATTATGACTCCATAATGTCATAAAGCTCTGCACACTTCATCAATCAGCCTCAACGCTTGTATCCAAACTCACCTTCTGGTTTCTTTATTCTTCGACTCAAACGTTTCTAATTTCGACATTTTCGCCAACTTTGAAGTGTCATGTGTAACTTTGTACACTTTGCTGAGTGCTGCTGCTTCAGGCACACACATGAAGGAGTGACGTTTCTCGGGGTTTATAGACGAGGCGCCGTGCCTCCATTACCGCCAGAAGACATGACAGAGAAAGACTTGATTATTGATCTAATGAGAAGATTCAGAAGACGAGCGGTGAAGCTACAACACACAGAAAACACACTTTCCTAACGAGCTCATCTCTCTCCAGTTAATACATCAAGTTCTCCATAAAACTTCACAAAACAGTGAGAAATCTGTTTCCTAAAAAACCCAAATGGGCTTCTTTAAATGTCTCGTGTGAAACAACACATTTGGTGTTTCTTCTTTAAAAAGGATAATTATCGAAATAGTTGCAGATGAACTTTCTGTCAATCTACGAAGCGATTGTTAAAGTAATCAGTGCGGATGAATCCTGGGGGAGCTGCAGACGCTCCATTAGAGAAGCGCAGAGGAGGCTAATATGACACAGGAAGAGGAGTCGATTAACACGCCCTGATTACTTTAAAGGCGCTCTGACGACAGATTCCCACTGAAAGCACCTGTGACATCTGTCCTGCGGAACATCTTCAGGGACGTCAACAACAACAACATGTTGACGTTGCCAGTTTCCAGTTTGAATCCCACGAGCGACAAAAGGAGCAGAGGCTGAGTGACGGCTGTCGAGCGGCTCACGGGTTGTAATTAAAGGTTTCAAAGAAAGGCTCTGCTCGGAGGTCGTTCTGCGACAGAGCTACCGTCTTTAAATCTCTTTCTTTTTGACCGATTTTCAGCGTAAGCCTCTCTAAACGGCGGCGGAAGATTTAGATTGTTTCTGTGATAAATCCCCCCCGCAGACCTGGAGACTAAGCTCAATGCTGTTACTGATCTACTGCGATGCAGACACAGCTGCTCGTCCTCCACCAGCTGCACGATGAGCCTCGTGGACACCTTGTGCTCATGTCTCATTGATTCACCAACAAAGTCAAAGATGATATGATGAAAACAATCATGAGTTTGAGTCCTTCTTTAGAAGCAGGCAGCTCAGTTGGTGGATAGTCAGTGTCGTATTTAAAGGGCCCCAGGTGGAGGACGGTCTGCTCCCCTCCACTTCTTCCTCTCATGTTCATCACATGACATCTCTTTGTCTTGAATCTCGTCTCTCCCTTCACGTCCTGGAGATTATGAATCTGAAAACTAATCCAACTGTTTCTCCGGACATCGATTCAAATACGTAAATCTTCTGATTCTCAGTTTACATTAACACAGTTATCAGGAATCATTTTCAAACGTAGTCGATCACAGCTGTTTGTTCCTGACGACAGACACAAACACAGACACACAGCATGTTCACGCGTCTCTCTTTAATGAAGGTCTGCGTCACCTTCCCTCTCCCCGTCTCCCTCTCGCTGTAATCGATGGTCCGTTAAAGTCGGTAAGAAGACGATTATTATTCCATTGTGTTGTTGCCATTAGAGAGCCGACCGGCTGCACACTGAGGAGGCATCCGTCACTCCTGATAACGTGTGGGTTTACACTGAACACACACACACACACACACACACACACACACACACACACACAGTTAAAGAAAGGTGCTCTCCTCCACATTAAATTCTTCCATTATCTCTGAAAGTAGTTCCTGTGTTTTGTAACGGTCCTGCGCTCATTGTTCGTCAAATCATGGATGACTGCTTTGCTGCGCATTACGGCTGAAATAAATTGCTTTACTTCAACAACGAGACGCTCTTTGTGCTGCTGCTGGTTTGTTCGGGGTCTCTGCACCGAAGAGGATCAAGTGTTTACCGACACTTAGTGTCCGTCAGAGACGCTTCCTCTTCCTCTGAGATGGTCATGTGTGCTGCGTGTCAGAAAACCCTGCAGCAGTGGCCCCGTGAGGCTGCGACATCATGCTGGATGGATCTTCTTAAGTCTTTACCACGAGTGAGGAAAACATTAGCAGTGATTTGTAGTCTTTTTACAGCGGCCATTTTAGCAGCTCAAGCTGTCTTGTAGTACTTGTGTGTTTTGAGCTGAATGCTAGCATTAGCACGTTAGCATGTTGGTTCCTGTTCTTAAATGTCATTAAGCTAACTGCACACCTCCCGTCTGTGACATGTTAGTTTACACTTTGGACAAACAAAACTCTGTCACACCTAAACAAAAATTAAACTTATAACTGTTTTCATTTCGACAAGAACCTCAAATTATCTGTTGCTTTGAAGCATGCTAACGTTAGCCCTTAGCATTAGACACTACATTTGTGGATCACACACACACACACACACACACACACACACACACACACACGAATATTAACAAGCCTGTGAACAAACGCACAGACGGAGATGAACATACAAAGGCACACATGCAGAACAGACACGAGGAGAACGAGTATCGACACTGAGACGCTGACGATTAGTTCACGTGTCAGACGCTCGATGTTTAGAGCGAGGGTCGATGAGAAAGAGACGTGTCCTCCAGGTCACCTGCCTCATGAACTCCATCCATCAATACATCTGTGTGTGTGTGTGTGTGTGTGTGTGTGTGTGTGTGTGTGTGTGTGTGTGTGGCCAGGTTCAGTTCACTTCATCACTTTTCTTACGTTTCACACACTTTGTGGGAAACTGTAAACAAACCTGACGACTCAAAAAGTTGAAGAACTAATTCAGAGACACGAGATGATGTTAGCAACAGATGTTTGCTTCTTGGCTTTATAAAATAACAGAAATTCTTTCTCTATTCCCTCCCTTACTGTCAAAATAATATCTTCTCATATACAAATAGTAATTTATAATAATAATATATATTTTCTGCAGTTTGTGTTCAATTAAGTTTCAAATTTTGTGTTTCAGGCTGCAACTTATATTATATATTATATTTTATATATATATATATAAAAAAAAAAAATCTATATATATATATTATAATATATATACAGTATATATATACAGTATATATATACTGTATATATACTGTATATATATACAGTATATATACTGTATATATATACTGTATATATATACTGTATATATACTGTATATATACAGTATATATATACAGTATATATATACAGTATATATACTGTATATATATATACTGTATATATACAGTATATATACACAGTATATATATACTGTATATATACAGTATATATACACAGTATATATATACTGTATATATATATATACTGTATATATACAGTATATATACACAGTATATATACTGTATATATATATATACTGTATATATACAGTATATATACACAGTATATATATATATATATAAATATATATACAGTATATATACACAGTATATATACACAGTATATATACACAATATATATACACAATATATATATATATATATATATATATATATATATATATATATATATATATACTGTATATATATATATATATATATATATATATATATATATATATACAGTATATATATATATATATACTGTATATATATACTGTATATATATTATAATATATATATACAGTATATATACACAGTATATATATATATATATATAAATATATATTATAATATATATATTTATATATATTATATTATATATAATATATAATATAATATATAACATTGTCTTTATCAGTTAATCTGCTGATAAGAACTCGAGCGTTGAACCAAGAAATTGCAACAAATGCAAAACTGTTTGAAGTTATTTGTAAACGTTTCATCGTTACGTAGTTTTTATCAGTTACTCTCTAAGTGTTACTACGTCAGTGTCCCTTCACACACCACGTCACTTCCCCTCCTCACTTTACTTCCTCTGGTATAAACTACTTATTATTTATTCCTCTAGTCGTCTCTACTCGTTACTCTGGTGATCAATAAAGGATCTTATATTATATTATATTAACTTCCAAATATCCAAATCAGAATCTGCTGCAAAAATCCTGAATTTGTGTTGACATCAAAATGTAAATAGAATATTATTTTTGAACTGTTGTTTGGACAATTCAATGCCATCTTAGAAAGTCCTTTTATAAATGTTTTATCATTTTCAAATATAAATCAGTATATTAATTAATATCACATATTAGGGCTGTAATAAAATCAAATAAAAATACATGAAACTCCGGCTGAAATGTGTCCAAAGTAACTTTATATCACAATTATTCTATCTTCTTACAGGAAGCGTTTATTCCTGCAGCAGCCGAGGACACGATGACCTGCAGAAATGAAGACGTTCTCCTCAGCGACCTCTCTGCTCTTCTTATTCTCTCCACAGTCGCCCTTTTACAATTCCATCAAGTCCAGTCTAATGGCATCAACGCTTTATTACCACGGAGGTCTGTTGTACTCGGTTATATAAGGAAGTTAAATTCATGAGCAACTCATCTCCTTCTTTTACTGGCTGCAGAGAAACAAAAGCTTCACAAGCTGCAGAATCTGGACAAACTTTTAATAATCTTGAATGAAGGGAAGAGACCGTCTGTGCCGCACAATGTAAGATTTGTGGACGATATAAACAGGCAACAACGACGATTTATATTGCTTGATAGCGAGCCAACAACCAATCACATCGCAGACGCTGTTTCTCATTACATATCCGAGCCGTTCCTCCGACAAACTCTTTGTGTCAGCACAGGAAGTGAGAACGTTTTATTACGTATATAAAACACACACACACACACACACACACACACACACACACACACACACCTTCCTCCAGAGCCTAGATGACTAAACTGCCGAGGTCAAAAGCTGCACATCAGATGTCTAGACAGCAATCTCAAGACAATTTGACGTTACACCCTTCATGATGTTACTGCAGGTGTGTGTGTGTGTGTGTGTGTGTGTGTGTGTGTGTTATAACACTGTGACAGTGATTGATCTATTAGAAGAACTTTCTGTGGTGCAAGTTTACAGTTTGTTTTGTCTGTTATGTAATGAAAACAAACCAGCAGACATTAACCTGCTAAACTAATTATATTTATTATATATATATATATATATATATATATATATATATATATATATATATATATATATATAACTGTTATGTAGCTGAACCACTTGGGCCACATGTTCAATTCCCACACTGGCAGTTTATATAAATAGTTAACGTTAATTCTAATTAAATTGTTATTAACATCGTGCTGGTCATAATTGACGGATGTTTCTCCGTCTGTCAACATGCTGGGTGGAGTAATTGTTGCCATTTGACAGTTTTAATTTGACGCCATGACACATGAGAAACGTGTGTGGTGGAGGAGCCGCCCTGACGAGAGTCATTCGGTCACACTGTGTGTTGTGCAACATGGCCGACTCCACAGTGCACATCTGTTCACATCTGTAAGAGCACAGCGAAATAAAACTCCTAAAATAGGTGGCGTGTAACAGGAGCCATGTTTCTTCCCGTCGGTCCATCGAGAGTATTTCTTATTCTGTGTTTATTAAAGTGACGTGTTGATAATCTCAGCTTGGCCTTGCACTCATTTTCATTTACAGCATACGTGAAGAAAAGCACATTCAGCAGTTCTTTTACCAACAACTATAATAAAAAAGGAATTTAATTTAATATGTATAAACAAAACGAGACATCTGCAGATCTCGGACTTCATGAGAGCTCAGTTTAACCTTCAGTTAGTTGTAATGCATTAAGAGATTTAAACGTGGAGCCCATGTGGACACCAGCATGAGTCTTTAATGCTTTTCTCACCAACAGGGTTTGATTACAGAAGTCCATTAACTCCATTTGCAGGAATAAAAACCACTGTGGCCATAAAACATCCATATAGCCCTCTGTATTGTTCCTAATCAATATTAGCCAACATTCGACTTGTTGTGTTGGATTGTGGGGGAACAGGAACTCATTAATTGTCTGCACAGGAAGTGCTGGGACCCCGGAGGTCATCCCACAGTGCTGCTCTTTCTAGAATAATGCCCGCAGCTGGCTGTGGGACGCTGCGGCTGGATTTGCGTCTTCATCGACAGACAAAGAGTTGCAGAATCTGAGGTTAGAGAGAAAGACTCGTGCATTTCAAATCAGCGTTTTTAATTCCAGGATGAGAGAAATAAATGTATTATTCATTTATTGCTCCTCCTGTAACCGCTCGTCCTGGTTCTGCTGTGTTCCAGTACACGACCACGACACCACTAAACCCTGAACGAGAGCAGGGAGGCGCCGGTCGCCCCGCGAGCTTCCTGATAAAATGTTTAATTAGCTAATGTTTCCAGGCAACAAGCAGCGAGACGGAGGGACGGAGACGAGGGGAAGGAAAGCTACAATATCAAGAACACATGTTAAACTTCAATTAAACAACATGTTTCTGATTTACTGCAAAGTCAAAAGGTAAACTTGTTTTAGACTATGTGACATCATCATGTGTGTGTGTGTGTGTGTGTACACATCTACTCCACTGGTGCTGAGGCAACAACATACAGTTTAACCAGGAGTGTGTACAGAATAAGTGTGTGTGTGTGCGTGTCTAAGCTTCTAAGGGGATGATGTCATTCTACTCACTGATTAATACAACTTTACTATCTGTTGTGTGTGTGTGTGTGTGTGTGTGTGTGTGTGATGAGTGATGTAACTCTGATTAAGAGAGCTACTGCTTCCTGCACCATCAAAACAGCTGCATTAACTCAGTGTGTGTGTGTGTGTGTGTGTGTGTATATATGTTACTACTACTTGTGTGTGTGTAAATCATATTCATGCTTGCATGTGCGCTCGCATATATGAATATAAAGTATTTATTTGTGTGTGTGTGTGTGTGTGTGTGTGTGTGTGTAGTCTATCAAGGTATAAATTGCAATCATTTGAGGGTCATTGTGAATGTTAGCATAGCAGAGGAGAAGGAGAGAGGAGATATGTGTAGGCGAGGAGAGGAGACAAGGTTAGGATAAAAGGAAGAGAGGAGAGGAGATGAAGCAAGAGGAAGGAGGAAAGAATGGAGGAAGAGAGAGGAGAGGAAGCACGGAGAAGAGACAAGAGAATGAAAAGGTGAT
The DNA here is from genome assembly GCF_900634415.1 of Cottoperca gobio. Taxonomy (NCBI): domain Eukaryota; kingdom Metazoa; phylum Chordata; class Actinopteri; order Perciformes; family Bovichtidae; genus Cottoperca; species Cottoperca gobio. The sequence goes on from NC_041372.1 coordinate 14,168,220, forward strand.
GAGATGAGGAGACAAGTAGAGGAGGTGGGGAAGAGGGAGGAGAGGGGAGCAGAAGGAGGACAGAGAGGAAATAAGAGGAGAGGAAACAAGGAGAGAAGAGGGGAGTAGGGGAGCAGTGTATCTGCCATCTGAATGAGAAGAACAAGTGATGGACGGTGAAAGAGGAGGTCAGAAGAGGTGAGAAACGGAGGAGGGGGTGAGGAGAGGAGAGGATGATGAAAGAAAGGACAATAAGAGCAGAGAGAAGAGGAGGAGGAGGAGGCGAAGGAGGAGAGGAGGGAGGAAAGAAGCAGCTGATTGTAAAACAGAAGGAAGGAGGAGATTTTACCAGAGGCGGAGGAGAAACAGACGAGAGGAAGACGAGACACTCGAGGAGGAAGAAGAAAGGGAAACAAGAATGGAAAAATAAAGAGAATTATGCCTTGCTGCAGGAAGAACAAGGTGGGACGGTAAAGATGGAGACACGAGGGGAAAAGAGAGAAATGATGAAGGGATGAAGATGAAATCATCAGCGAGCGATAAGGAAGAAAGGGAGGAAAAAAGATGGAGGGAAATAAAGAGAGGAGCTTCCACAGTGGGATGAAGTGCACTGCCTGCGTTTCACTCTGCTGCACAAAACAATCCCAAGCCAAGCACCTCTCTCTCCACCCAGCTACTGGAATATAAAAGAGTGGAGGAGGAAGAAAGACGGAGAGAGAGAGAGAGAGGAAGGGAGGAGAGATGGAAAGAGAGAGAGAGAGAGAGAGGCTTGTGATAGTTTAAAAAACAGTCCTCACCCACACAGGTTAGAGCCGAACAAAACTGCAAACCAAAAAAAGGATTTTAAACTTTGTGTCAGGCCAAAAAGCTGCTGCTGATCACACACAGCACAAACGTGCTGCAGCCATTATTCACAGGAATCCTTTCATTGCTTTGTCCGTCTAATGTCAGAAGATATTTGATTTGCAACGATACAAAAATCCTCACATTTGAGAAGCTGGAAGCAGATAGAATAACGGATAACGCAGATTGTTTGTCCCTGCAAGCAAGCAAAACGTGTTGTACGTCCTACTGCACACAGATGCTAACCTCAACAGTTTACAGTCAACAACAAACTTACATTAAGTGCAGCGAAGAAAACCTCCCAATGAGGCAAAGTGAGGAGAAAACCTCCAATGAGGCAAAGAAGGAGAAAACCTCCCAATGAGGCAAAGAGAGGAGAAAACCTCTCAATGAGGTAAAGAGGAGAAAACCTCCCAATGAGGCAAAGAGGAGAAAACCTCCCAATGAGGCAAAGAGAGGAGAAAACCTCTCAATGAGGTAAAGAGGAGAAAACCTCCCAATGAGGCAAAGAGAGGAGAAAACCTCCCAATGAGGCAACGAGAGGAGAAAACCTCTCAATGAGGCAAAGAGAGGAGAAAACCTCCCAATGAGGCAAAGAGAGGAGAAAACCTCCCAATGAGGCAACGAGAGGAGAAAACCTCTCAATGAGGCAAAGAGAGGAGAAAACCTCCTAATGAGGCAAAGAGAGGAGAAAACCTCTCAATGAGGTAAAGAGGAGAAAACCTCCCAATGAGGCAATGAGAGGAGAAAACCTCCCAATGGAGGCAAAGAGAGGAGAAAACCTCCCAATGAGGTAAAGAGGAGAAAACCTCTCAATGGAGGTAAAGAGAGGAGAAAACCTCCCAATGAGGCAAAGAGAGGAGAAAACCTCCCAATGAGGCAACGAGAGGAGAAAACCTCCCAATGAGGCAACGAGAGGAGAAAACCTCTCAATGAGGCAACGAGAGGAGAAAACCTCTCAATGAGGCAACGAGAGGAGAAAACCTCTCAATGAGGCAAAGAGAGGAGAAAACCTCCCAATGAGGCAAAGAGAGGAGAAAACCTCCCAATGAGGCAAAGAGAGGAGAAAACCTCCCAATGAGGCAAAGAGAGGAGAAAACCTCCCAATGAGGCAACGAGAGGAGAAAACCTCCCAATGAGGCAAAGAGAGGAGAAAACCTCCCAATGAGGCAAAGAGAGGAGATAACCTCCCAATGAGGCAAAGAGAGGAGAAAACCTCCCAATGAAGTAAAGAGGAGAAAACCTCCCAATGAGGCAACAAGAGGAGAAAACCTCCCAATGAGGCAAAGAGAGGACAAAACCTCCCAATGAGGTAAAGAGAGGAGAAAACCTCTCAATGAGGTAAAGAGGAGAAAACCTCCCAATGAGGCAAAGAGAGGAGAAAACCTCCCAATGAGGCAAAGAGAGGAGAAAACCTCTCAATGAGGTAAAGAGGAGAAAACCTCCCAATGAGGCAAAGAGAGGAGAAAACCTCCCAATGAGGCAACGAGAGGAGAAAACCTCTCAATGGAGGTAAAGAGGAGAAAACCTCTCAATGAGGTAAAGAGGAGAAAACCTCCCAATGAGGCAAAGAGAGGAGAAAACCTCCCAATGAGGCAACAAGAGGAGAAAACCTCTCAATGAGGTAAAGAGGAGAAAATCCTAAATTATGCAGCAGAGTCCCTCAAAGAAAGAGAATTCAGCTAAACTATAAAGTGCTTTCATTTCATTTTTTACTTCCCATATTAACTCAGGAGTTTAACGAATGCAAATGCAAAAGCATGTGATCTGGATTACATGGAAATGATTATATGTTATTCCTTTATCCGTCTGTACTACAGTAGCTTCTATCAAAGATGCTCTGTAATATATCTTACACTCTCACCAACAGGTGGTTTTGTGCACATTAAGCCTCTTCATCTCGCCATCACTAGCAACAGGAACGGTTCAAAATAATAATTTATCAGCAGACTAGGAGCACGAGCAGCTACCGACAGCTGCAAACAACGGGGTGCAATGACAAGGAGAAATGGGAAACACACAGGTGAACATACACAGAGAAGAAGGCACAGCGGGACAGGCAGCACAGGCACGAGGAGGCAAATGACACAAGTAAATATAAAGCGCCCAAAACCAAGCAATGCAAATAACAAAGAACTCAAACTATCCAAACACTCATGAATCAAAAATACAAGTATCATAACGCAATAAACCTCCCGATGGACGCAGGTTTGTATTCAGCATCTCCAACTAGTTTTCCCCTGTCACCTGGACGAGCTGCACTTTGGAGGAACGTCGACAGCTTCACACTCTCCAACTGATCGACAGTTGGTAGCAACAAAGTATGTAAACATGGCCGTAAACAATGCACAGCTTATAATATTAAACCACTACTTTGTAAAAGGTCTACGTCGACACAGGTGGAGGATGAATAGCTGACAAACTATTTGGTGGTTTAGGCATGAGAACTTATATTCAGGAACATGTGTCATAGACACACGCCAGGCTCCAGGTGCATTTATTCCACGTCTCTGTATTTTCAGATCAACAGTGAAGTTGCAGCCAGCTGATAACGTTCAACGATGCAAAGATAAAGAGAAAGAATACGGACATTTCACATTCTGGGACACAACCTGGGGAGAACCAGCACTTTTACATTATTCTGAGGGACAGCTCAGATAGGATCCATTGTTCTCGTGCTCCTCTCTGCACTCCACAAAGCTAAGCCCCTGTCTCCTGCTAAATCCCTTCTTTAAGCACACATTCATGTTGAACCCCTCCCTCAAACTGCTCCATTTTTATTCCGTTGCATCACTTCTTTCCTGCGTTCGTCTGTTCCAGCCCTCATGTACACTATTTATGTGCTTAAGGAATGTTGTACCATTGTTTTGCAAGATGAAATGAACTATTTACTGCGTGCTTTAGGAAGAAGAAGGCGCACAAACATGCCTACGTTATAAGTCATACCAGATTGGCTCGAGCTGCATCTCTGCAGCTGCTGAGGCAACGTTTGGATGGAGCACAAAAAAAGATGAGAGAGGGACGAGCACTGAAGTGTGATGTGTTACGCAATCAACAGCACCCGGACGAAGATCAGGGCTGGAACACAATAACAACACGTCTACGTCTCGGGAGGAGTTCAGTGTCAACACAAATATACAGGAGGGTCACCTGCCGGGGGGGAGAGGATGTGAAGACAAGTGCGCAGAACACAAATACATACTTCTAAAAGCTTCCTGGAAACTGAACATCTTTCAATGTTTGCTTGAAAAATGACTCAAAATTGTTGCCGATTCATTTTCATTTTGTCCAATAATCATTTCAACTCATCACAAACTCTGCTCTGAACTGCATCGGCCCGACAATAACTAAAATGATCATCATGCTGTGTCAGTGATTACTTGTGATATATAGAAGGATCCAAATGATTAGAATATCTCATATTCACACGTCACGTGTCTTTAACCTCTTAGAGGAAACAAGAAATGTTTCAAAACTGCAGACAAGCTGATCAAATAAATAAAATCTCAAGATACAATTATTGTGTGTGTGTGTGTGTGTGTGTGTGTGTGTGTGTGTGTGTGTGTGTGTGTGTGTGTGTGTGTGTGTGTTGCAGCAGAAACTTAATGTTTTGCCCTGACATTTAAAGGGAGGCTGTACTTTCCTTCAGGTGGACAGGGGAAACACTTAAGAGTGCTGACGAAGGATTTAATATGCAGGGTAAAACCCTTTGGGCCTGCGAGGCACACACACACACACACACACACACACACACACACACACACACACACACACACACACACACACACACACACACACACTGCAGCTCCATCAATCTCTCTTTTTTTTGTTTCTTCCTCTCTTATATGCGCACACACACACACACACACAAACAAATACAGGTCTGTATGTAAATACAGAGGAGCTGCCCTCTCTCAAACACATGCACGCACACGAGCAAAAACCCTGAACAACCTCATGCAAAAACGCATGAACGCGCAAAGTACAGAGCCTACAGAGACCCACACAAACTCTGCAGCCCGCTTCTCTCTCTCTCTCTCTCTCTCACACACACACACACACACTCTCTCTGCACCCCCTCTCTTACCAGCATTAGTCAATAGAGTCAGGATACATAAACCACCCACCAGTCACCCAAACCCTCTCTCTCTGCAACAGCACATACATACAACCTGCAGCAACTCAATCCTCACTCATTCACTATGAAACGACATAAAACATGTAGAATGTGCTCAAACAGATAGGATTCTGGGAAAACAGCATTTCCAGATCACAGCCTATCAGCAGTATGAAACAGCTCAAGTGAGACGAAGGTGTTACAGTCCGGACATGTCTCAGAAGAACACATCCAGTCTTTCTTAAGGTTAAATCTCATCTGACAGACAGCAGAAATAAACCCAAAGCACTTGAGACACATTTCAGTTGAAGACGGAACCAAAAGAGAAACGCACCAAAGTGTGGAGAATGTGATGTGTGCACAGCCTCGCGAGGCTGTTCCTGCTCTGCGAACACGGTTCTGCTCTTAAAACTGATTTTCCACATTATGGCCGACGTTTTTTTTTTTTTTTGATAAGCGGGGTTCACATGATTACAGGTAGCAGAGCCGTGACGCGGTTACTACCGGCGTCTCTCTTTTAAACGGCTACAGTTGTAGTTAATTAATCAATTATGGATGTTTACAGGTGTTAATCCGCGCCGTTTGTGCTTCAATCCGGATTTGAAAGCTACACAACAGAGAAAACAGTCCGTTTGGTGTTTCTTACCTTTTTTCGGAGACTGTCTCTCTCCGTCTGCGTAGAAAACCCCCCCAAAATTAACCGTCTTTCCTCCAAATGAACGATTAGTCCCCTCTCCCGGCGGGTCTCGCGCACCTCACGTGCGGCGGTTTCTCACTCTCTCCTCTCCTGTTCACTGCGTGTACAGGTCTGTGTCTCTCTTCTTTTCTCGCGGGATTCCTCCTCGTCCTTCTCCTACTGCTCCGCGGGATCAACTCGTCCTCCTCGCGCCACCTGGACGGAGAGGCTCGCGACGCTTCTGCTCGTGGGTGCTGATGCTGCTTCTTCTTCTCGGTGCGACCCATCCTGATGTCAGCGGCTTGTGCTGCAGGCGGGAAGGAGGAGAGGGTGGGGGGGCGAGTTCTCTCTCTCTCTCTCCCTCTCTCTCTCTCTGTAGAGCGATGGAGCGAGAAGATAGATGCGTCTATCTGAGTCTCTTTATCTCTTCTGCTCTCTCGAGAGAGGGACAGATCTGTCTCTCGAGAGAGGGAGCGCGCTCTCTCTCTGAGAGAATCTCTCTCTCTCAGAGAGTGGGCTTCTTGCTCTCTCTCTCTCTTGGATCCTATATCTTCTACTCTCTCTCCTCTCTATCTCTCTCTCTCTCTCTCTCTCTCTCTCTCTCTCTTGCTCTCTCCCTCTCTCCCTCTCACTCTCTCTGTCTCTCTCTGTCTGTCTCTCTCTCTCTCTGTCTCTCTCTCGCTCTCTCTCTGTCTCTCGCTCTCTCTCTCTCTCTCTCTGTCTCTGTCTCTCTCTCTCTCTCTCTCTCTCTCTCTCTCGCTCTCTCTCTGTCTCTCGCTCTCTCTCTCTCTCTCTCTCTCTCTGTCTCTCGCTCTCTCTCTCTCTCTCTCTCTCTCTCTCTCTCCCTGAAACAAACCTGAATCTACAGGTGATGCAAAATATTGTTGAAATCCCAAACATGCAGTTGGTGCAGCAGCTGCGTCCCCCTGCGATGCTCCTGCGATGCTCCTGCGATGCTCCTGCAGGTCCTGCAGGTCCTGCTCCTGAGCGATAACTGCACATGTTCTCACTCTCTACTGAATACACATCAAACATGTACTTTGGATTCTGCATTTCTGCAGTAAACTGCGTTTACTCCTCTGCATTTATTTGATGCTTATATTGGTAATATTTCCATAACAAAACACAATAAGTCCATAAAATGTGACGCATTTTTATTGCTTCACCCGTCAGGCGCTGAATGCAACTACAAGTAAACTGTACTTTACTCATACCTCGATTTATTTATACTTCTACTTAGTGGTTTTATTATAATCTTTTGAGCACTCATGAATGTGTTGTGTGGAGTATCATTATGAAATGCTCAAGTAAAGCCCAAGTAGGCACAGTACTTCATGTAAATGCACTTGGCTGCATAATATATTATATTATTATGAAGTGCATTAATGTGTTCATCTCTTTAATGTTGCAGCTAATTAGAGCTGTCGATCATTGCCAGGGGGCGGGTCCCAGCTGGAGATAGGAGACCTGCACTGAAGGTGAACAAAACTAACCCTACAAAGTATTTTACTAAATGGTTTTAAATCTCTAATATAGCAGCAACAGTGACACGAGTTCTGATGTTACATTACTGCAGCGACTCTTGTCTGGTGCTAACTGTACCAATATGAGTGTGTGTGTGTGTGTGTGTGTGTGTGTGTGTGTGTGTGTGTGTGTGTGTGTGTGTGTGTGTGTGTGGACACGTGTAATCCATCATACTGCAGACACCTGGTGCTGTGGTCTGGACTGTGTGTGTGTGTTTGTTCTGCCCAGCGTGTGTGGGAGTCAGTATCCATGGGACACACTGATTCAATTACTGGATCATCATGAAGAGATGAATGGAAAGGCAGAGAGGGGAGGGGGGGGCAGGGAATAGAGGGGGGGAGGACAGGGAAGAGAAGGGGGGAGGACAGGGAAGAGAGGGGGGGACAGGGAGGTAGAAATAGAGGGAGGAAAGAAAGTAGGTGCAGGTGGATGACAGGAGGAGATAAAAAGAGAGCAGGGGGGGGGGGGCGCGGTTCATCTGTATGAGTGTGTGAGATTTTCCAGAACAGCCGCTTGTTGAAGTGAAAGCGCTGCGACAAGTGTGTGTGTGTGTGTGTGTGTGTGTGTGTGTGTGTACATTTTAGGTCGGACGGGCTAGTCTGAGTTTAACCAGTGTCTACATGCACGTCAACACACACACACACACACACACACACACACACACACACACACACACACACACACTATGTGGTATGTTACCATATAAGCAGAAGCCAAGAACACAACGTGTGTTTTCATAATGAATGAAGTGCAGTGTGTGTGTGTGTGAGTGTGTGTGTGTGTGTGTGTGTGTGTGTGTGTGTGTGTGTGTGTGTGTGTGTGTGTGTGTGTGTGTGCGTGTGATCGCTATCTGTCTTCGTATTTGAACTTATTTTTTTACTTCAACTTAAAAGTATTTGAAGTAAATCTCCTAAAGTTTGATGTTCAGACCTCGACAGTCATCTCCACACGTTTGAATATCCTCTCAATGATCTCATGTGAATCAATATTTGACAGGTTTTTAAAGTGTTAAACTTTAAAGTGATTTAAGGCGTTAGACTTCATCATTCTGCATGGTGAAGCTCAAACATCCAGATAATATGCTGTAAAACATCTCATGATGTCAACCTGTGTTTTGTTGACATTGTTTGCTGCATGTGTGATAATAATAATAACAATAACACAACAGGGAAGATTTATCATCTGATGATTCTTTTTTATAGTTTAGTATCTTATCTTATTACATTAGCTGAGCTGATGCTTCATCTCCCCCTGCTGGTGACTGGGTGTACTACACAGACACATCCTCGTCTTCCACTGCTTTTCGATATATGCAAATAAATAAATATGTGTGTGTGTGTGTGTGTGTGTGTGTGTGTGTGTGTGTGTATATAGAGCGTGCAGAACATACTGTCACATATTGATATTACTGGAAACATTAATTTAAACAGCCTTATTGTCTGTGAGGCACGAGCACTTTTGCATTGGCAATCAAACAAATCTAATGTTCACAGCAGACCTCTCTCTAACCCGAACCCTCTCTCTCACAACTGACAGCTCATTTATTAGCAGTGCTGTGGAGATAAATTGTCTAACACATTAAGATGCAGCTTCTCTTCCTTCATTTCCTCCCTTTTGCTACACCTGTGCATGATAACATCTCATTGGCTAGATTGTAAGATTTTACATAAATGAAGGGAATAACATTTATATTTCCTGTCTCCTGATCCTTTTCTCTTCACCTCTGAATGGAGCTGATATATTCCTACTTTACAATAGTTCCCTCTCATGTCCTTCCCTCTGGTTGGAGGGCCAGAGCCCCTCGTGGTACATTAAATACAACTTTTACATGGAGATGGCCACTGTACCACTCGTGTTATTATTTAAGGGTTTTAGGGGGAAGAGACTTTTATTATTGTGTGACAATCATTTTGAATCTTAATCATGAATCTGTATTTATGTTTTGTATTAATAATCTAAATCTGCAAATAGAAGCAGTAAAGTACCTCAAAGTCGTACTATTACAGTACTTTAGTAAATGTACTTAGTTGCTTTTGTTTTCAATCAGCTGATTGAGGGACGTTTTCACTTAAACCAATCAGATTCCTCCAGAACCTCTGAGAGCCGAACTGCACTACTTTCCCTCCGCGTACAATTAACGTACATTCTCTTCTTCTTCGCTGGTTTCAAGAGGCGGGTTGCATCCCAATAGTTGCATTAGCACCCTCTGCAAAACGCAATTCCCCCAATCTTCTCATGCAGTTCAATAAAAGCACCACGTGCTGTTCTCTAATAAAACATCTGCTCACACTGTCGTCACATGTTCTCTGATGCACCATGCACGTTACTGCCAGCATTGGGGAGTAAACTATGGATGTTATGTATAGTGTTTTGTTGTGTGTGTGTGAGAAAGTGTGTTCTGGCTCATCCCTTTATCAAGACGACCCAACATTCAGGAGGAGAATCCAGAGAAGACAGGAGAGGCTGGAAGATGTAAGAGAAATACAGACTTAGACGAATCTACAACTGACGAAATTACATTCAAAAGTAGAAATGAAACACGCTACATGGAAAGAACTGAAGAAAGTGATCCGTGTCAGGACCAGGAAACCTTTCGGTGATGGTGACGCTGGTGGACTGGAGGGAGCAGAGCGTTGATTAAATCTCCATCGCAGTGAGTATGGCGTCGGGAGTGAGCTGCCAGGAGGAGATGAGCCTGTCAGTCATCGTCTGCTGCTGTTAGTCTGGGTTCAACTCCCAACATGCTGTGACGAGGCTCATTCATGCTCCCTGCATCGTCTCACACGTCTTGTGACGGACGCCTTATAAAGACATCTATCTCTCTCTGGAGATGATCGGAGACGCTTCTTCTGAATCTTCAGGTCCAAAAGAGCAAAGTAAAATTTCCATATCATTAAAACTGCTTTCTCAAAACGTTTTGAGGGAAACCTATTATCTCTAGATTACAGTTGTAGTTTTTGATTCATTTAGCAATGTGTCAGGAGGTTTCTGCCCACATTACGTCTCTTCTACATACTCTCCTTGTTCTGTGTGTTTTGCTATAGAATAAGTTGAATATTGCAGCTTTGATAGCAGCATGTGTGATACTCTCTGTACACACAGTCTCCTGACTCGGGGGTCTCTGGGCTCCACTCACATGCTCCATATCTTCCGCAGAGGCCAGAGGTTAAAGGAAATGGCTCTTAACTCTGTGAGGTCTTTACATAACACCATCAAGCTGGTCTCTTGTGAATAAAAGACTTTGCAGGGCAAATTCAGAAACAGCTTTCTCTTTCTTCCTCTGTTCTCTCCTGCTTGTTCTGTCATTCCTCCATCTTCATCCCTCCTTCTCTCCGTGTCCCTCTGTGGGGGCTGCGTGTGTAAAAACCCAAATTGCTGGATTACGCCAAAGTCACCTTGCCCTCGCTCTTCAACTCTCAGATGGAGACACACAGACACTTGCCTTTCATCTGAGCACTCTGTCTCACACCTCCATTCCAGTGTTTCTATCACACACACACACACACACACACACACACACACACACACACACACACACACACACACACACACACACACACACACACACACAGCTTAAGAGGCTGTATGAGTTCAGTATGACCCTGATGGAAGAACGATACATTAGAAAGTTTTAAAAAGCAAAGATTCAGTGTTTATTTCTCTCAGTGTAGCTGAAGATAATCTTTCTTTTGAAGGGATAAACTTATGCAGAATGAACAATGATTTCTCTTTTTATGACAAATGCATATCATTTCTATATGCCCATGAAGCACATTACAGACATATTCTCACCAAATGTTAGTTTTCAGTAAGATGCTTTTGGTTTCCAGAGCTCCTCACTTACAGTATCTGTAACAAAGTCATCATCCACTTAACCCACAGAGAACTATCCACCAATCTGCAGCCCTTTAGCCTTTTGTTTGGGTTTGTCATCAACTTTACTGTGTGTCGCCACTCTCAGCAAAAGCTGCAGGAGAAAGTTAGACATCGTCATCACACATGTGGGGTTCAAGCATCAGTGGACGGAGTCACCGTGACGTCACTCATTGGTTTGTGGACTACGGTTTTGAAGCCTTGACTTTGGCATCTTGTTTTTTGGAACAGGAAGTGAAACGAGAGGGGGGAGTAAAGTATAACCGAGCGCTGAACAAGGGGTTTTTAGGTTACAGTTAACTTCATGAGAACACAGTGAAAGGGTTGACCTTCGATACAAACGCGGACAACGCCGGTTGGTGTTATACATTATTGTTATTATGCCATTTTCTCAGACTTCTGTACAACCGGACTTCTCGTTGAGTCGCCCCCTGCTGGATGTTAGGCAGAATGCATTTTTAAGGCTCTTCTAGGTTGGCTTCACTTTTGTTTGCCGCATGATTTGAATGCATGAAAAGGGAAGAAGAAGAATCAGGAATAGGGTTGAGAATAGGACGTTAACGTCCTGCATACTTTATCCACACACCTGGTAAGAGGGAGTCGCTGCCAGATTGTCTATTTTAGACATTTCCCCCCTAAAATCCCTTATTTTAATATTAAAAAAAAAAAAAAAGGTGGGGGAAGTGAGTTTTTGCTGCTGTTCAATGGTCCGACAAGCACTTCTGTTTAAATCATACTTACGCCTTTAAATCTGGATGATGTCCAAGGCGTTCATGCGTCGCTGCGATAGGTGCATTGTGGGAAAGAGGCCAAAGAAGTGCATTCATGTCGTAGTATTACTGTGAGTTTTATACAGAGTTTTACCAGGTTGATGACTTTGGTGTTGCCTTAAATAACACTTAGCTTTAACTGATAAGTTTGGAGAGTCCGGTAACATTAATCAAGAGTAAACGTAATTAATTAATGTCGACCCGATGATGGATGCATCCAGTCTGCAGGCATCGATTACAGGAGGGCAGAGAATGAAGAAGACAAAGTATGTAAACAGAGAATAATGCTTCTATCGTGCTCTCCTTCAGCTTTCACCACAACATATCCACCAGAACAGATTAGCATCAAATATTTTCTTAACAATCTTTTAATGCCTAAAACAGATTGTTGTAAGAGAGGAGGGAGCAACAACAATAGATAATAATAAAATGCCTTCTTTACAGCTCACATTAACAGCATGTCAGAAAAGCTTCAAGAGAAAGGTTTGCAAGCTAAAAACACTCAAATTATAGTTTGTACTTTGTCGTCATACGGTCATGATACTAATTTGTTGAAAATAAATATACAAGCATTGTCTTTATATAATTGTCTGCAGAAGCTCTGCACATTGTAGGACGTCTGACTCCTGCAGGAAGATGCAGAGATTCACAAACGGACACCAGATGGCAACAAAAGACTACAGATCTCAGTGTCCCAGTCAATAAGCAGCTGAGGAGAGTTTAAACATCATAAACTTCACTTTTAGTAGCAATTTAAAGCAAAACACTGAATATTATTGTTGCATTTTTTCTGTCAAACATCCGACCTACCATAAAACAGATTCAGGGTGGATGCATGATGGTGGCTTTGTTCATATCAAGAGATGAGAACAATCTTTAAACAACACACTCACTTTGACACCAGCTCTTTATTCTTTATATTATATTAAAACCTTCGGTTACAAAATCTTACAGTTACACAATGTTTTCCAGAAATAAAGTCAAAACAGCAAGCGTGGAGAAACATTTCATTCTTTCTTATAAAACTCAACTTTGTAAGGAACAAAATGACCAGAGACTAACGTTAGCTTTAGCACGACTTTACATTGTGCCTGGATTAATGCAATTTGCTACGACCGTTAATAAAAAGTAAATACACAGATTATAGAGAGATAAATATGATGCAGTTACACTCCTCAGATACAAAATAAAATCTGCTTTACCTTCACTGTTCAGGGTTCAGATACAAATGGCTGAATGAAGCAACAAAAGACAGGACACACCCAAATGTTTCAAATCCTGATCAAAACAAAAGACAGGACACACCCAAATCCTGATCAAACTGTTTAACATACTGAGACAGAATATTGAGTGTATCACCCAATACTCTGTTTACATAACTATTACCTTACAAGCATCAAAGGGCAGTTTGGCCCGGCCCCCTGTGTTTTTTCATCACCTTGTCTCCAAACCAAATTGTATAAAATGCCAATGTGTCTTCTTCCAACCTGTGCCCTTCCATAGACTACGCTGTATTCTGTGAAACTGGTGCCATTTTGTGGCCACAAATAAATGCACAGAGACAACTCTGTCTCTATCACTATGTATTTGATTTTATATACATCTCTCCAGAGTAAAGCAGGAAAACTTCCACAACAACTTGGTGTCAGAAGTGGGATTATCGCAAGTTTCGTCTGGAACAGCAGGACGCTGGTGGTCGCGCCAGAATTCTTGAAATTCTCCTCTACCTCGACATCAAAATTAAGGGAAGAGAGGATCAGCGCCTGACTGGAACTGACCTAACTACGCATGATCCAACGAACTCAAATTCCTCCATAAACTCGGTGAGATGTTATATTTCCATTTTTTTTTTTAATATTAAGCAAACCTCATGACATTTTGTGAAAGACTATAATCGTCGACGGACGAATAGTAGGGAGTTAGAATCTCCTGAGGTAGGGAGCTAGAATCTCCTGAGAGGTAGGGAGTTTAGAATCTCCTGAGGTAGGGAGTTAGAATCTCCTGAGGTAGGGAGTTAGAATCTCCTGAGGTAGGGAGTTAGAATCTCCTGAGGTAGGGAGTTAGAATCTCCTGAGGTAGGGAGCTAGAATCTCCTGAGAGGTAGGGAGTTTATAATCTCCTGAGGTAGGGAGTTAGAATTTCCTGAGAGTTTAGTGAGTGTAGGTGCTAAACAGTGTAGGGAGTTAGAATCTCCTGAGAGTTTAGTGTTGGTGCTAAACAGTGTAGGGAGTTAGAAGCTCCTGAGGGTCCGATCGTAAATGTCATGAGGCAGAAATATGGTATAGACAGTTTGTCAAATTTATCAATTTGGACGGAAATGCATTTCCAAAGGTTTTTTTATTTTTTTTTAAGCAAATTAAAAAAGGACTTATAAGAGAAGGAGTTTAATGTTTACGTTTAAGTTTCACAAAAGTGCAGAGGCCACAGGGCACAGCTAGAGATGCTGAAGCTGCTGCATGCATTTCTCCCCCTCCCTAGAAGAGGTGTGAAGAGATTTACGAATTGCAGCCGAAAGAGCTTCACTGCAAACATTTATAAATTAGAAGGATGTTTGGATGTGAATGATTGTGAAAAATTGGTTTTTGGTATTGAGAAAGATAAGAAAGACGTAAAAAGTCGGATGTTTACCCCTGCGCCACCATATGTCCCTCTCAGTCCCAATCCGCATAACCCATTTAACACACACACTGTCACGGCTTCTTTGTATCCCTCTGTAAAAGGCCGGCGTGATTCCCTCTTGGATGGCTGTCCGTTCCCACCTCTCCCAACTGTGCTATCTGCACCAACTACTCCTCCACCAGGACCATAACCACAGGCTGCCGCTACACCACAAGAAGCGGAAGGAGAACATCGTATCCTGCCGCTACCAGTGAACAGTAATGACAGAAAGATCACCATCCAAAGCGAAGCCTTGGCCCGAATAAACCTCACCGACGAAGAAGAGCTCCGTAAAACATTCAGAGCAGAGGCCGACGAAGAGCATGAAAAATACAAATACTATCTTCGATCCCAGAGTAAAGACCTACACAACCAAACAACCATGAATCTCCCCATGATCGAAGTACAGGTGCCTCTCTTGTTTTCCGACCATGGACCGTGGAAGAAATGAAGGCTGTAATCAAAGATCACCTCCCCAACATTGAAGAAAGCGCCTGGTCTCACGAGGACTCACAAGGAGCCCGTGGACGAGGTTTCCTACGAGGCAGAGGAGGATTTTGAGGCAGAGGACGAGGACGTGGAGGGCCTCCACAGAATAACGGTGCCTGTTTCATCTGCAACAAACAAGATCACTGGGTCAAAGATTGTCCAGAAAGACGCAACCGACAACAGGGACGCAAACAACAGGAATTCAGTCAGGACTACACAGCTGGAAACTGACGCCAGACAGACATTGGAGAGGTCGGTGAACACAGCCTGACAGGAGAGGAACATGCGCCGCCCGAAGCTACAGAACAGGGAAGTGAAACACACACATACACACAAATTGTCAATGCTATTGAACAGCTGCAGGGAGAAGTTATGAAACCAGTGGGCACATATGTAAAATACAATGCTAAGAATTCGTATGAGAAGTTCCCCACTCTGTCTTTGGACATCCTAGGTAAAAATATTGTATTTTTGGTTGATTCAGGTGCCACTCACTCTGTTGTTAAAATTAGTGATCTGCCTGACTGCAAGTTGAGTGGCAGATACATCCATTCTATTGGAGCTGCGGGTGTTACTGTTAAAGAAAGATTCTCCATGCCAGTAAAATGCACAGATATAGGTGATAACAGCCAACCCTTTCCCTCATCTGTTAAACACAGTTTTCTATTATCATCAGTCTGTCCCATAAATTTGATGGGAAGAGATTTGATATTACAGTTTGGTCTCAACCTCATCTCCACCGATGAAGGTTTAGAAGTCAGACGTTCATCTCCCATAATGCTCAACACTGCATTATGGCAACCTGATACATCATTTGTGTACCTTTGGCTCCTAAATTTTCCTGTATCAGAAAAACTGATACATTTGACCCATCAGCGGGTTCGTTCCAATGCTGTATTCATGCCTAATGATCATTTGCATTGTACTGTTCATGTGGCTGAAGGAGGTGCATCTCAATGTTTTCAGCAGGATTTTCTTATGGATGACATTAATGATGAGATAATGTTGAAGACTATGTGGGAGTCAGCTGATGACTGGCAACCCACACACACATCATTTATTATGTACTCTCCCTCTAAAGACGTCTATAAAATGACATCAACTGTACAGCACACACACTCCGCTCTGTAATATGCATCGATTCTGAAGACACTCCAGGAGTGCCTCCTACACAATGCAGCCCTACCAACACCTGCAGACGGACCCCTGCACAGCCTCCAGCCCGGAGACACGGTGCTGATCAAGGTTTTCCGCAGCAAGAGCTGGAAAACCAGTCATTGGCAGGGTCCATACCTCATCCTCCTCGTCACCCAGACGGCAATAAAGGTTGCAGAAAGAGCTATTTGGGTCCATGCAAGCCACTGCAAAGCCGTAACAACTCATCAGGAAAAGAACAAAGAAACAGACGACGACAAGTAGTGTGCCAAACTACCCCCAGCACCACACCACACACACACACACCACACACTTAGCTACTGTTTATAATTTTCTGTGGTGTTGTGTTGTTCCTTTAATCAGAAAACTAGTATTTCCACAGCATTCATACAGTACACTTCACTCCCAGACAAGGACCAAACACAACATAAAGATTGTAAATTTCTGTACACAGTTTCTGAATGTTCAGACACCGAAGTATAACTCTGTTCCTACCTCTCACTAATGCTTATCTACATCATGGCTCTGTAAATATAAAACCCAGCTAGATTTCCATGACATATTTATGATGTACTTACTTAAAGACTGCAAGATGCCAGTATGTATTGATGTCCTATGTTGCCTATCTATCATTTTATTGAGATTCTTGATGATCAAATATGATCAAAAGAGAGGAATGTAATAGCAATTTAAATGTCTACTGTTTTAATTATATAAGTTTCCTATGTTAAACAAGCCAACTGCCATTTGATGCTAACATAGGAGTGCCGGTCAAATCAAACCAGGGCCAACTGCCATTTCATGTTAATACAAGACAGACGCATCCTGATTAGACTGATACTGAACTAACAAAAGACAGGACACACCCAAATGTTTCAAATCCTGATCAAAACAAAAGACAGGACACACCCAAATCCTGATCAAACTGTTTAACATACTGAGACAGAATATTGAGTGTATCACCCAATACTCTGTTTACATAACTATTACCTTACAAGCATCAAAGGGCAGTTTGGCCCCCTGTGTTTTTTCATCACCTCGTCTCCAAACCAAATTGTATAAAATGCCTATGTGTCTTCTTCCAACCTGTGCCCTTCCATAGACTACGCTGTATTCTGTGAAACTGGTGCCATTTTGTGGCCACAAATAAATGCACAAAAACAACTCTGTCTCTATCACCATGTATTTGATTTTATATACATCTCTCCAGAGTAAAGCAGGAAAACTTCCACAACAGCACCCACAATGGTAGTCCAACAGTGGAGATGCATGCACCAGTAACCCCGTATATTTCACAAACATGACTACCTTTAGAGCCGCGATGGTGAGGAACGCCCTCCTCTTGGATTGGTCCACCTGTTTCCTGTCTCCACCCACTTTCCCCGGCCCTGGGCGATTGAGAGCAAAGAGGACGGAGAGGCTGCAGAAGGATGTAACAAGTAATCCCAAAGTGAAGGCCGTGAAGAATGGGATTATGGGTAACTCTGGGCTGTATGAAGCCACTAAACTCAGCATCAGCAAACACAGCAGCCAAACGCAGCCAGTGCTACGGTTTCTGATCTTGATGCATCTCTCTGTTTTCAGACTGCGGTAGGTGACGGGGTGTATGACTGCAGGTAGTGCTCCACACAGGTTAGACATTGAAACAACAGCCGGCCAACATAAACAATGAAAATAGTGTCAACCCCTACTTTCATCATGTTTTGGTGTTGCATGTAGATCCCAAAGCTGTAAAACATGGATGCGAGCAAAGCGATTGGCTCCATCGTGACTATGTTGTAGGTGAGGAAGTTGGAGTGTCTCACCATCTTCGCCGTGGACACACACTGCTGTTTCCACACGCCGCTGTTTCCACACGCCGCTGTTTCCACACGCCGCTGTTTCCACACGCCGCTGTTTCCACACGCCGCTGTTTCCACCATCGCTGGATGCCCACGTTGAGAACCAAGGTGGAGAGAGGGAGGAGGAGGAGGAAGGAGGTGCAGGTGAAAGTGGTGAAGCTCGCAGCGCTGACTGCAGACTCAGAGCACCTGTAGAATTGTGGGTAGATGCTGATCAGCCTCTACCTGGAGTTCAGAGACTCGCAGCACTTCACACGCAGAGCTTAGGGAGAGGCTGGAGGATCTGAGAAGCAGACCTGTGGTCAGTGTGCAGAAGAAGAAGTGAAGGCTGATTTAATGTCTGTATTCCAGCTGCTTGTTTATATTCCAGAGTCCCAGCAGTTGTGTTCACAGCGTTTGGAGTTTGACTCAGTTGATTGAACTCAAATAACAGCAATAAGACTTCAACAGACTCAGACACAGTTGTGTTAAAGACCTTCCTTTCTGTTTAAATATTAGTTTAATGTCAATAAGCAGACCTTAATGTGCATTGTTTACTCACAGGCAGTACAGATAGTTTAGGAAAGAGCTGCAGGCTGTCATTTACTCAAGTACTGTACCGAAGTACTTTGACTTTACTTGAGTATTTCCATTTTCTGTTACTTTTCACTTCTGCTCCACTACAGTGAAATGTTGTACTTTTTACTCCAGTACATTTATTTTTCCACCTCAACTTCCAGATTAAAATGAATGTCTCTCTTGAAAATGCTCTTTGAGTTTAATTAAACGTTAGTGTCCGATCAATAATTGGTGTTCAAGTACTTCAAATGTGCAATATATATATATATATATATATATATATATATATATATATAAATTCCCTCCTGAAATATTGCGTTCATGAGGATGTGACTGACATGAGGTCACAGTGACCTTGACCTTTGACCTTTAACACTTTGTCCAAGTGACGTTTGTGCCACAGTTAAAGAAATTCCCTGCAGGCGTTCCTGAGATAAAAACATGATCTTAATGTTATTCAGGGTTAGGGTCAGAGCTGGGAGATTAATGACAGAACAGCTTTGTTTCAATGCTTGAGCTTTTTATTGTTGCATAAAGAAAGAAGAGAATATATAATGAGCTAAAAGCATCTGTTCCTCACACTCTGGTGAAAGGCTGCAGCCTGCTTGTGTCTTAGCGTTACAGCGATACAAAGAAAGGTAAAGATGGTGGAGAGACAGGTGTCTCTGAAAGCATGCTTTTAATTCACGGGGACTTCCTGCCTCTGGCTCAGAAATCATCTTCACTTGGCACAGATGGAGGGCAGTCTGGATGTGCACTCAACATCGTCCCAGCACTTCTTAACTGCAGCGACAAAAGAGTAAATGCTAAAAAACAAACTGTTCAGTTTATCTTGATGCAGACAGATCACATCATAATGCTAATCATATCGTATAATATCAGCTTCACAGTTCTTTGCTCGAGAGTATTTAGACTCCTCTGATATTCGTCATTATGTCTTAATATCAGCACAATGTTATTTTACCTGTATAGTTCATTTGTAAACAGTTCTGCCTGCCTCTGCTGGGCTCTCCAGTGCACCAGTTGGTGTACTGGAAAGACGTCCCGTCGGACCAGAACCAGTAGTTCTCCTGGAGGAAGGAAGAGTCGATGGATGGGTGAGGTGGCTTTATTTAAAGGGATATATCGTGAAACAGTACACGGGTGTATTCAGACGGACGGTGTGAGAAGAATACTGCGTCAACATGTTTGAGTCGTGAGCTTCATAATATAATAATGTTACAGAAAACTGAAAAGATGTACATTATATTATATTATATATCAAGTATATGGAATAAAAAGCACAAATTCAAGTTATAAACACATAACTTATAATGCTGCACGATAACGTTGTACACAGGATAATATATTGTATATTATTATTATTATTTTTAATGATACTTAGCATTTGCTCATATTAATATACAAATGTAATAATAACATTAATTATGTTATTGTATTATAAGTAATGTTACATAATGTTACAAACCGTATAACATATTAAGACAATAGAATATAATACAGCATAGAATATAAAACACAATATAAAGTGAAATGTAGTAATAAAGTCTGCATATAATATTCTGATATAATATGTAGTACAGCGGTGTAGTATAGAATATAAAATATAGTGTGAGCATAGTATAAAAAATAAATATAGTATAATATATTCTAAAAAAAAAGTATATTCAATTTATTTGGTGTGCAGTATTTGCAACTTAAATAAATAAAATAATATAGTATACGATGTGTATATATATAAATATATATATATATATATATATATATATATAAATATAATAATAAATAAAGTACCTCTTGTAATATAATATAATATATGATGGATATCATAATACTAAATATACCTCTTGTAATATAATATAGTATACAATGTATATATAAATATAATTATAATAATAATAATAAATAAAATACTTGTTCTCCATCAGAGCCTCCGATCCATGTCTGTTCTTGCTTGTAGCTGGCTCTCAGCACCAGCGTCTGGAGCGTGTGGTACTCCGTCAGGCTGTGCACGGACGCCAGGTTCCCCCCCAGCGATTGGCAGTTTCTCTGCAGGAGACACACAGATAGTCAGAAGAAGAGGCCGAGCAACGAAAGGTGCACGTGCAGACGAGTCCCAGCATCACCTCGGCTTGAGCCCAGGACAGAAGCTGTGGGACGTAGTAGAAGTAGCGTCTGTTGAACTCAGTCCAGCGTCCGGAGCCCAATGTGGACCGCTTCACCAGGTGACTCTTCACTGAGGACAGACAGTTCACGTCTCCACTTAAAGTCTTTACATGTAGAACTTTTATTTAAATCTATTTATTTTGATGGCATGAAGATGATACATCATATTATAACCATAAGTTAATATAATGTTAATAACATAAGATAACTTAAATGAACGTAAAACAATACAACATGATACATGAAAAAATAACACAACACAAAATAATATGACATAGAATAAGTCTATACAACGCATTGCACGATAAAAAAAGAACATAACATATAAATAAATATGAAATAACATTTGTTAATATATCATAATATAACGTTATGCATTGTAAAATAACATACGATAAAATTACAACATAAATAACACAATGCACGATAAAATAACAATATAAAATAAAATAACATTAAACAACACAATTAATATACATAACATCATACAACAAAAAACAATAATATAATAACATTAACAATATGAGTAATAGTGACACAAAGCAGTTTTTATGTGTTGCTCACCTATTTGCCCATTTTCAGGTGTTTCCTCTGGAACAGCTAGAAAGTTTGACACTTCAGTTATTAACTTTGTTAATTGACAATAAATACACCTGTAATACTTTATATACATATATATAGAGACATATATATATATATATATATAAATGTAGAAATATATATAATACTCACCAGCCGCTGTTGCCAGAGCCATCACGGCACAGACGAGTGCCGACACATACATCGTCTTCATGATGGAGAGTTTGTTCAGATGTCTTCTGGTGTTGAACTCGCAACCCTCTGGTGATTGTAACGTCCTCACAGGGTGAGAAACATTAAATGGAGAGTTTGTTCAGATGTCTTGTGGTGTTGCTCTTCAATACAGACGCGTCTCTCATCATCTCTCTACAAACAAGGAACTGAGGTGTGGCTGAGCTCTTACTCAGAAACACTTCTTTATCAGTTAGGGTCAGTAAAGATACCTGCAACGGTGTCTGTTGTTTACCTGCACACTGTCCCTCAAAGAGACACGTAGCAGCCAGAGAGGGACTCAGGACTGCAAAGAGACACAAAATGACTAAAAAGAGACACAAGATGACGACAAAGAGACACACAATTACTACAAAGACACACAAAACGACCACAAAGTGACTACAAAGAGACACAAAATAAGTACAAAGATACACAAAACGACCACAAAGTGACTACAAAGACACAAAATGACTACAATGAGACACAAAATGACTACAAAGAGACACAAAACGACTGCAAAGAGACACAAAATGACTACAAAGAGACACAAAATGACCAAAGAGACACAAACGACTACAAAGAGACACAAAACGACCACAAAGTGACTAAAAGACACAAAATGACTACAAAGAGACAAAACATGACTACAAAGACACAAAACGACTACAAAGAGACACAACATGACTACAAAGTGATACATAGCAGCCAGAGAGGGAATTATGACTGCAAAGAGACAACTCATGACCACAAAGAGACACAAAATGACTACAAAGACACAAAATGACCACAAAGACACAAAATGACTTCAAAGAGACACAACATGACTAGAAAGACACAACATGCCTACAAAGAGACACAACAACTATCCAGTTATTATTTTGTGTCTTTTTACATTTCATTGATTTGATAAAGCCTTTAAAAGTGTTTGCAGCTGTGAGCAGATCTCAACACGCTGCAAATAGACCAAACTGAAGAAGACATCTTACAGCGTAAACTTACAGACTTTATTTTTACGTTCTTTACAATACAGGTCATTCAGCAGAGCTGCAGTGAACTACAGTCTCCTGCAGTTACACTGCTCAGCGGCTCAATGGTGCAGCTCTGGTGTTGAACTCGCAACCTTCTGGTGTTGAACTCGCAACCCTCTGGTGATTGTAACGTCCTCACAGGGTGAGAAACATTAAATGGAGAGTTTGTTCAGATGTCTTGTGGTGTTGCTCTTCAATACAGACGCGTCTCTCATCATCTCTCTACAAACAAGGAACTGAGGTGTGGCTGAGCTCTTACTCAGAAACACTTCTTTATCAGTTAGGGTCAGTAAAGATACCTGCAACGGTGTCTGTTGTTTACCTGCACACTGTCCCTCAAAGAGACACGTAGCAGCCAGAGAGGGACTCAGGACTGCAAAGAGACACAAAGTGACTACAAAGAGACTAAAAATGACTAAAAAGAGACACAACATGACTACAAAGAGACACAAAACGACCACAAAGTGACTACAAAGACACAAAATGACTACAATGAGACACAAAATGACCAAAGAGACATAAACGACTACAAAGACACACAATGGCTAAAAAGAGACACAAAATGACTACAATGAGACACAAAATGACTACAAAGAGACACAAACGACTAAAAAGAGACACAACATGACGACAAAGAGACACACAATTACTACAAAGACACACAAAACGACCACAAAGTGACTACAAAGAGACACAAAATAAGTACAAAGAGACACAAAACGACCACAAAGTGACTACAAAGACACAAAATGACTACAATGAGACACAAAATGACCAAAGAGACATAAACGACTACAAAGACACACAATGGCTAAAAAGAGACACAAAATGACTACAATGAGACACAAAATGACTACAAAGAGACACAAACGACTAAAAAGAGACACAACATGACTACAAAGTGATACGTAGCAGCCAGAGAGGGAATTATGACTGCATAGAGACACAACATGACCACAAAGAGACACAAAATGACTACAAAGAAGCACAAAAAGACTACAAAGAGACACAAAATGACCACAAAGACACAAAATGACTAGAAAGAGACACAACATGACTACAAAGACATATAATGACTACAAAGAGACACAAAACGACTACAAAGACACACAATGACTACAAAGAGACACAAAATGACTACAAAGAGACAACTCATGACCACAAAGAGACACAAAATGACTACAAAGACACAAAATGACCACAAAGACACAAAATGACTTCAAAGAGACACAACATGACTAGAAAGACACAACATGCCTACAAAGAGACACAACAACTATCCAGTTATTATTTTGTGTCTTTTTACATTTCATTGATTTGATAAAGCCTTTAAAAGTGTTTGCAGCTGTGAGCAGATCTCAACACGCTGCAAATAGACCAAACTGAAGAAGACATCTTACAGCGTAAACTTACAGACTTTATTTTTACAGTTCTTTACAATACAGGTCATTCAGCAGAGCTGCAGTGAACTACAGTCTCCTGCAGTTACACTGCTCAGCGGCTCAATGGTGCAGCTCTGGTGTTGAACTCGCAACCTTCTGGTGTTGAACTCGCAACCCTCTGGTGATTGTAACGTCCTCACAGGGTGAGAAACATTAAATGGAGAGTTTGTTCAGATGTCTTGTGGTGTTGCTCTTCAATACAGACGCGTCTCTCATCATCTCTCTACAAACAAGGAACTGAGGTGTGACTGAGCTCTTACTCAGAAACACTTCTTTATCAGTTAGGGTCAGTAAAGATACCTGCAACGGTGTCTGTTGTTTACCTGCACACTGTCCCTCAAAGAGACACGTAGCAGCCA
This sequence comes from Cottoperca gobio, assembly GCF_900634415.1. NCBI lineage: Eukaryota > Metazoa > Chordata > Actinopteri > Perciformes > Bovichtidae > Cottoperca > Cottoperca gobio. The sequence continues at coordinate 14,192,490 of NC_041372.1, forward strand.
GAGAGGGACTCAGGACTGCAAAGAGACACAACATGACTAAAAAGAGACACAAGATGACGACAAAGAGACACACAATTACTACAAAGACACACAAAACGACCACAAAGTGACTACAAAGAGACACAAAATAAGTACAAAGACACACAAAACGACTGCAAAGGGACACAAAATGACTACAAAGAGACACAAAACGACTACAAAGAGACACAAAATAAGTACAAAGAGACACAAAACGACTACAAAGAGACACAAAATAAGTACAAAGAGACACAAAACGACTACAAAGAGACACAAAATAAGTACAAAGAGACACAAAACGACCACAAAGTGACTACAAAGACACAAAATGACTACAATGAGACACAAAATGACCAAAGAGACATAAACGACTACAAAGACACACAATGGCTAAAAAGAGACACAAAATGACTACAATGAGACACAAAATGACTACAAAGAGACACAAACGACTAAAAAGAGACACAACATGACGACAAAGAGACACACAATTACTACAAAGACACACAAAACGACCACAAAGTGACTACAAAGACACAAAATGACTACAATGAGACACAAAATGACCAAAGAGACATAAACGACTACAAAGACACACAATGGCTAAAAAGAGACACAAAATGACTACAATGAGACACAAAATGACTACAAAGAGACACAAACGACTAAAAAGAGACACAACATGACGACAAAGAGACACACAATTACTACAAAGACACACAAAACGACCACAAAGTGACTACAAAGAGACACAAAATAAGTACAAAGAGACACAAAACGACCACAAAGTGACTACAAAGACACAAAACGACTACAATGAGACACAAAATGACCAAAGAGACATAAACGACTACAAAGACACACAATGGCTAAAAAGAGACACAAAATGACTACAATGAGACACAAAATGACTACAAAGAGACACAAACGACTAAAAAGAGACACAACATGACTACAAAGTGATACGTAGCAGCCAGAGAGGGAATTATGACTGCATAGAGACACAACATGACCACAAAGAGACACAAAATGACTACAAAGAAGCACAAAAAGACTACAAAGAGACACAAAATGACCACAAAGACACAAAATGACTAGAAAGAGACACAACATGACTACAAAGACATATAATGACTACAAAGAGACACAAAACGACTACAAAGACACACAATGACTACAAAGAGACACACAATGACTACAAAGAGACAACTCATGACCACAAAGAGACACAAAATGACTACAAAGACACAAAATGACCACAAAGACACAAAATGACTTCAAAGAGACACAACATGACTAGAAAGACACAACATGCCTACAAAGAGACACAACAACTATCCAGTTATTATTTTGTGTCTTTTTACATTTCATTGATTTGATAAAGCCTTTAAAGGTGTTTGCAGCTGTGAGCAGATCTCAACACGCTGCAAATAGACCAAACTGAAGAAGACATCTTACAGCGTAAACTTACAGACTTTATTTTTACGTTCTTCACAATACAGGTCATTCAGCAGAGCTGCAGTGAACTACAGTCTCCTGCAGTTACACTGCTCAGCGGCTCAATGGTGCAGCTCTGGTGTGAACCTTCTGGTGTTGAACTCGCAACCCTCTGGTGATTGTAACGTCCTCACAGGGTGAGAAACATTAAATGGAGAGTTTGTTCAGATGTCTTGTGGTGTTGCTCTTAAATACAGACGCGTCTCTCATCATCTCTCTACAAACAAGGAACTGAGGTGTGACTGAGCTCTTACTCAGAAACACTTCTTTATCAGTTAGGGTCAGTAAAGATACCTGCAACGGTGTCTGTTGTTTACCTGCACACTGTCCCTCAAAGAGACACGTAGCAGCCAGAGAGGGACTCAGGACTGCAAAGAGACACAACATGACTAAAAAGAGACACAAGATGACGACAAAGAGACACACAATTACTACAAAGACACACAAAACGACCACAAAGTGACTACAAAGAGACACAAAATAAGTACAAAGACACACAAAACGACTGCAAAGGGACACAAAATAAGTACAAAGAGACACAAAACGACCACAAAGAGACACAAAATAAGTACAAAGAGACACAAAACGACTACAAAGAGACACAAAATAAGTACAAAGAGACACAAAACGACTACAAAGAGACACAAAATAAGTACAAAGAGACACAAAACGACCACAAAGTGACTACAAAGACACAAAATGACTACAATGAGACACAAAATGACCAAAGAGACATAAACGACTACAAAGACACACAATGGCTAAAAAGAGACACAAAATGACTACAATGAGACACAAAATGACTACAAAGAGACACAAACGACTAAAAAGAGACACAACATGACGACAAAGAGACACACAATTACTACAAAGACACACAAAACGACCACAAAGTGACTACAAAGAGACACAAAATAAGTACAAAGAGACACAAAACGACCACAAAGTGACTACAAAGACACAAAATGACTACAATGAGACACAAAATGACCAAAGAGACATAAACGACTACAAAGACACACAATGGCTAAAAAGAGACACAAAATGACTACAATGAGACACAAAATGACTACAAAGAGACACAAACGACTAAAAAGAGACACAACATGACTACAAAGTGATACGTAGCAGCCAGAGAGGGAATTATGACTGCATAGAGACACAACATGACCACAAAGAGACACAAAATGACTACAAAGAAGCACAAAAAGACTACAAAGAGACACAAAATGACCACAAAGACACAAAATGACTAGAAAGAGACACAACATGACTACAAAGACATATAATGACTACAAAGAGACACAAAACGACTACAAAGACACACAATGACTACAAAGAGACACAAAATGACTACAAAGAGACAACTCATGACCACAAAGAGACACAAAATGACTACAAAGACACAAAATGACCACAAAGACACAAAATGACTTCAAAGAGACACAACATGACTAGAAAGACACAACATGCCTACAAAGAGACACAACAACTATCCAGTTATTATTTTGTGTCTTTTTACATTTCATTGATTTGATAAAGCCTTTAAAAGTGTTTGCAGCTGTGAGCAGATCTCAACACGCTGCAAATAGACCAAACTGAAGAAGACATCTTACAGCGTAAACTTACAGACTTTATTTTTACGTTCTTCACAATACAGGTCATTCAGCAGAGCTGCAGTGAACTACAGTCTCTTTTTACAGTCGTTTTGTGTCTCTTTGTAGTCATTTTGTGCCTCTTTGTAGTCATTTTGTGTCTCTTTGTGGTCATGTTATGTCTCTATGCAGTCACGATTTCCTATCTGGCTGCTACGTATCACTTTGTAGTCATTTTGTGTCTTTGTGGTCATGTTGTGTCTCTTTGGTCATTTTGTGTCTCTTTGTAGTCATTTTGTGTCTCTTTGTAGTCATTTTGTGTCTCTTTGTAGTTATTTTGTGTCTTTGTGGTCATGTTGTGTCTCTTTGTAGTTATTTTGTGTCTTTGTGGTCATTTTGTGTGTCTTTGTAGTCGTTTGTGTCTCTTTGGTCGTTTTGTGTCTCTTTGGTCATTTTGTGTCTCTTTGTAGTCATTTTGTGTCTCTTTGTAGTTATTTTGTGTCTTTGTGGTCATTTTGTGTCTCTTTGGTCATTTTGTGTCTCTTTGTAGTCATTTTGTGTCTCTTTGTAGTTATTTTGTGTCTTTGTGGTCATTTTGTGTCTCTTTGGTCATTTTGTGTCTCTTTGTAGTTATTTTGTGTCTCTTTATAGTCATTTTGTGTCTCTTTGTAGTTATTTTGTGTCTTTGTGGTCATGTTGTGTCTCTTTGTAGTTATTTTGTGTCTTTGTGGTCATTTTGTGTGTCTTTGTAGTCGTTTGTGTCTCTTTGGTCGTTTTGTGTCTCTTTGTAGTCATTTTGTGTCTCTTTGTAGTCGTTTGTGTCTCGTTGTAGTCGTTTGTGTCTCTTTGGTCATTTTGTGTCTCTTTGGTCATTTTGTGTCTCTTTGGTCATTTTGTGTCTCTTTGTAGTCATTTTGTGTCTCTTTGCAGTCGTTTTGTGTCTCTTTGTAGTCATTTTGTGTCTCATTGTAGTCATTTTGTGTCTTTGTAGTCACTTTGTGGTCGTTTTGTGTGTTTTTGTAGTAATTGTGTGTCTCTTTGTCGTCATCTTGTGTCTCTTTTTAGTCATGTTGTGTCTCTTTGCAGTCCTGAGTCCCTCTCTGGCTGCTACGTGTCTCTTTGAGGGACAGTGTGCAGGTAAACAACAGACACCGTTGCAGGTATCTTTACTGACCCTAACTGATAAAGAAGTGTTTCTGAGTAAGAGCTCAGCCACACCTCAGTTCCTTGTTTGTAGAGAGATGATGAGAGACGCGTCTGTATTTAAGAGCAACACCACAAGACATCTGAACAAACTCTCCATTTAATGTTTCTCACCCTGTGAGGACGTTACAATCACCAGAGGGTTGCGAGTTCAACACCAGAAGACATCTGAACAAACTCTCCATCATGAAGACGATGTATGTGTCGGCACTCGTCTGTGCCGTGATGGCTCTGGCAACAGCGGCTGGTGAGTATTATATATATTTCTACATTTATATATATATATATATATATATATATATATATATATGTATATAAAGTATTACAGGTGTATTTATTGTCAATTAACAAAGTTAATAACTGAAGTGTCAAACTTTCTAGCTGTTCCAGAGGAAACACCTGAAAATGGGCAAATAGGTGAGCAACACATAAAAAACTGCTTTGTGTCACTATTACTCATATTGTTAATGTTATTATATTATTGTTTTTTGTTGTATGATGTTATGTATATTAATTGTGTTGTTTAATGTTATTTTATTTTATATTGTTATTTTATCGTGCATTGTGTTATTTATGTTGTAATTTTATCGTATGTTATTTTACAATGCATAACGTTATATTATGATATATTAACAAATGTTATTTCATATTTATTTATATGTTATGTTCTTTTTTTATCGTGCAATGCGTTGTATAGACTTATTCTATGTCATATTATTTTGTGTTGTGTTATTTTTTCATGTATCATGTTGTATTGTTTTACGTTCATTTAAGTTATCTTATGTTATTAACATTATATTAACTTATGGTTATAATATGATGTATCATCTTCATGCCATCAAAATAAATAGATTTAAATAAAAGTTCTACATGTAAAGACTTTAACGTGGAGACGTGAACTGTCTGTCCTCAGTGAAGAGTCACCTGGTGAAGCGGTCCACATTGGGCTCCGGACGCTGGACTGAGTTCAACAGACGCTACTTCTACTACGTCCCACAGCTTCTGTCCTGGGCTCAAGCCGAGGTGATGCTGGGACTCGTCTGCACGTGCACCTTTCGTTGCTCGGCCTCTTCTTCTGACTATCTGTGTGTCTCCTGCAGAGAAACTGCCAATCGCTGGGGGGGAACCTGGCGTCCGTGCACAGCCTGACGGAGTACCACACGCTCCAGATGCTGGTGCTGAGAGCCAGCCACAAGCAAGAACAGACATGGATCGGAGGCTCTGATGGACAACAAGTATTTTATTTATTATTATTATTATAATTATATTTATATATACATTGTATACTATATTATATTACAAGAGGTATTTTATTTATTATTATTATAATTATAATATTTATATATATACATTGTAAACTATATTATATTACAAGAGGTATATTTAGTATTATGATATCCATCATATATTATATTATATTACAAGAGGTACTTTATTTATTATTATATTTATATAAATATATATTTATATATATGTATATATATATATATAAATATATATTTATGTATGTATATATATATATTTATATATATATATAAATATATATTTATGTGTATATATATATATTTATATATATATATATACACATCGTATACTATATTATTTTATTTATTTAAGTTGCAAATACTGCACACCAAATAAATTGAATATACTTTTTTTTTAGAATATATTATACTATATTTATTTTTTATACTATGCTCACACTATATTTTATATTCTATACTACACCGCTGTACTACATATTATATCAAATATTATATGCAGACTTTATTACTACATTTCACTTTATATTGTGTTTTATATTCTATGCTGTATTATATTCTATTGTCTTAATATGTTATACGGTTTGTAACATTATGTAACATTACTTATAATACAATATCATAATTAATGTTATTATTACATTTGTATATTTATATGAGCAAATGCTAAGTATCATTAAAAATAATAATAATAATATACAATATATTATCCTGTGTACAACGTTATCGTGCAGCATTATAAGTTATGTGTTTATAACTTGAATTTGTGCTTTTTATTCCATATACTTGATATATAATATAATATAATGTACATCTTTTCAGTTTTCTGTAACATTATTATATTATGAAGCTCACGACTCAAACATGTTGACTGCAGTATTCTTCTCACACCGTCCGTCTGAATACACCCGTGTACTGTTTCACGATATATCCCTTTAAATAAAGCCACCTCACCCATCCATCGACTCTTCCTTCCTCCAGGAGAACTACTGGTTCTGGTCCGACGGGACGTCTTTCCAGTACACCAACTGGTGCACTGGAGAGCCCAACAACGCCGGAGGCAGGCAGAGCTGTTTACTAATAAACTTTTCAGGTAAAATAACATTGTGCTGATATTAAGACATAATGACGAATATCAGAGGAGTCTAAATACTCTCGAGCAAAGAACTGTGAAGCTGATATTATACGATATGATTAGCATTATGATGTGATCTGTCTGCATCAAGATAAACTGAACAGTTTTGTTTTTGTCGCTGCAGTTAAGAAGTGCTGGGACGACCAGAAGTGCACATCCAGACTGCCCTCCATCTGTGCCAAGTGAAGATGATTTCTGAGCCAGAGGCAGGAAGTCCCCGTGAATTAAAAGCATGCTTTCAGAGACACCTGTCTCTCCACCATCTTTACCTTTCTTTGTATCGCTGTAACGCTAAGACACAAGCAGGCTGCAGCCTTTCACCAGAGTGTGAGGAACAGATGCTTTTAGCTCATTATATATTCTCTTCTTTCTTTATGCAACAATAAAAATCTCAAGCATTGAAACAAAGCTGTTCTGTCATTAATCTCCCAGCTCTGACCCTAACCCTGAATAATATTAAGATCATGTTTTTATCTCAGGAACGCCTGCAGGGAATTTCTTTAACTGTGGCACAAACGTCACTTGGACAAAGTGTTAAAGGTCAAAGGTCAAGGTCACTGTGACCTCATGTCAGTCACATCCTCATGAACGCAATATTTCAGGAGGGAATTTATTTATATATATATATATATATATATATATATATATATATATATATATATATATATATATATATATATATATATATATATATTATAAGGAACCACTCTATAAACTTTCATTGTTATGCGGATGATACCCAATTATATCTATCAATTAAACCAGATGAAACCAATCAATTGGCTAAACTTCAAGCCTTAAGGACATAAAAACTTGGATGTCTAGCAACGTTTTGATGTTAAACACAGACAAAACTGAAGTTATTATACTTGGCCCTAAACGCCTCTGAAACGCATTTTCTAATGACATAGAAGCTCTGGATGGCATTAACTTGGCCTCCAGCACCACTGTAAGGAATCTTGGCGTCATCTTTGATCAAGATCTGTCGTTTAACTCCCACATAAAACAAATTTCAAGGACTGCCTTCTTTCATCTACGTAACATTGCAAAAATAACATCCTGTCTCAAAATGATGCAGAAAAACTAGTCCATGCATTTGTTACTTCAAGGCTGGATTACTGCAACTCATTGTTATCAGGTTGTCCCAAAAAGTCGCTTAAGACTCTTCAGTTGATCCAAAATGCAGCGGCACGTGTATTGACAAGAACAAGGAAACGGGATCATATTACTCCTGTATTAGCTGCTCTGCACTGGCTCCCGGTAAAATACAGAATAGAATTCAAAATCCTTCTCCTGACTTACAAATCAATTAAAGGTCAGGCTCCAGCATATCTTAAAGATCTCATAGTACCTTATAAACCAACTAGAGCATTACGCTCCCAGACTGCAGGGTTACTTGTGGTTCCTAGAGTCTCTAAGAGTACAATGGGAGCCAGAGCCTTCAGCTATCAAGCTCCTCTCCAGTGGAACCAGCTTCCAGTTTGTGTTCGGGAGGCAGACACACTCTCCACATTTAAGAGTAGGCTAAAGACTTTCCTTTTTGATAAAGCTTATAGTTAGGGCTGGCTCAGGTTTGCCGTTGATCAGCCCCTAGTTATGCTGCTATAGGCTTAGACTGCCGGGGGACACCTCCCTGCTCTCTTCCTCTCTCCCTCTCTCCTCCCCTCTCTATCTGTATGCATTTATGTAAATGTATGTTACGAACTCATCATCCGGGGCATCATCCCCGGAGTGTTTGTGTCTCATGTGGCAGGTTGCCACTGATAAATTTTACGTCAGGATCATGAATCGTGGCTGCGCCTGCTGCCCTGGTCCTTCATAACGGCTTCGCCGGCACCCGGCAATAAAAGATGAGCGACAGCGAGGCATCAGAATCAGAAATATCTGCATTGGCTGTGTGTGGCTGCTTTGCATTGGTGTACCAACTGTGGACATTTTTGGAGTTTTCACATTATTCTTTGATCTCTGCCTCTTGATTTTCTGCTTGATCATCGTCGTCTTCTGCAGCCTTTCTGTTCTCTGTGTTCTGATTCGTCCAGGGCCAGGTGAACAGGGCGGGGACGGGAAAAGGGTTGACCAATCAAAGCAGAGGGCTTGCTACACTGTGGTGGCCATACTGGGAGTGCTGCTGTTAAGGTTTTGTGTAAGTCTGGTTATGGCTGTTCTTGAAGGGTTGATTAAAAATAGGAAATGTGTGATGATGGCAGCTGAAGTCTGGTTTAATCTCCCCGGCAGTTATGTGTTGCCTCTGCTGTTCCTGCACAGAGCAGGAACTTTAGCTCGTTGTAAGAACAACACCAAACGAGGAGAAGGATTAGATTAGATTTGAATGAAAACACTTCAGATACAAGCAAACAATAGCCTATTGCCTCAACCTGCTCCAGAGAAGAATATCTGTCTCTTTAGCTGCTAAATGTTCGACTTTTGTCACCAGCTAATCTCTGACTGTGTCTGCATCATATCATGTCCAAATCATACATTTTAGTTTCACAGTAAATGTTCTGTAAAGCCAAAACAAGGCTCGTAGCTGGGGAGCTGGGTAGAGCTGCAGAGTTGTGTGATAATCTTTGTTATATCTTCATTAATATACAGTTATATAGTGAAGCCTTCAGATTTAGTATATTTGAGAGCTTGCATTAATACTGGGCGAACCTGCTCCCTGCTACACTCATAACTGTACCTGATGAACTGAATTCTTACTTTTATCTTTAATGCAGTTTCTTGTGTAGAATAAACTATGAATATATAAACATATTGGAGTATATTTTGGGTTTTCTGCTATAAAAAAAAGCCCCATACAATCTGTTGTGCTAATTTCATGATTAAACAATGATGAAATGTGATTTGAATGTTTTTATTTAAAAATCTTTCTGCACACCATGCAAAACACAAATGGGGATTTCCAGTCTGCTGCTTGTGTTTATGAAGTGTATATTGCAGGTTTCTTTGTTTGACTGGCTGTTGTGAGTTTAAAATGGTTTTCGGAGATGTTCCTCTTTGTACATTGAAGAACAAACGATATGATGAGTACTTTACACGGTGTACTACGTCAGCGGTCTCCAAGCTTTTTTGCGGCATGGACCGGTTTCATGTAAGAAAATATCCATCTATTGTTTATGTCCTTCTTGTTCATGTTTTTTTATTTCAAAAAACTCCAAGGGCTTGTCTTTTATTGCCGGGTGCTGGAGAAGCCGTTATGAAGGCTTCGTTGCCTCATGTGCGAGCCTGTATATTATGCAGAGTGGTGCAGGAGAATCACCTGTAGCGATAAACATGTATTTTAAGTGACTCCTGATATCGTCTTTTAAATGCCTCCAAAAAAGCTCTTTAAAGACGTTTGTTTTCCACTCATTGTTGCTTGTGGGCTTAATTTTTTTAAGTAAAGTACCACTTGACTGAGACAAGTGTCTTGACATGTGTCAAGAGACACAGACGCACAGACAGATGTAGCCGGTGATTTTCAAAATAAAACCTCTTTCAAAATAAAATATTTTTTTATTCATTCTTTCTGTGCGGTACAGGTCCGCGGACCGGTGGTTGGGCACCACTGTACTACGTGATGCGACTTTGAACAAAATCCATCTCATGATGGCAAATTAGAGCAGGAATATGTGTTCTTGAGTGTCACAGTGCGGTTAAAAGAGGACCCAAGCACAGTACACACAACAGGCAGGTTGTAATAAAAAGCTAGATTTAATCAACAAAGCTGAATACTACACAACTGTATAAAACAAAACTGAGGGAGAAAGAAACAGCATGCACGAGGGAACACCAGGATCAGCGCAGGGATAACCACAGAAGGAACGACCACACCAAGAAATACAGACGACAAACCGACCAAGAAGAACGGGACACATACAGGGACACCCACAGGTATATATACACAGACACTAACACAAGAACAGGACACAGCTGGAGGAGGCAAAGACATGAGGGCTGCAGGTGATTAGACACAGGAGGGGAAAATCAGGGCGGGGCTAACCGATCACAGAAGGCGGGAAACCACACAAGACAGGAAGTAAAACGAGACACGACAGGCGAGTGTTCTTATAAAGTAAAACAGAAAAAGTAAAAGCCAGGATCATGACATGATGAGAATATACTGAATATATTTATTTGTAGAAGCAATACAAATACATTACACAGAGAGGTTTTACATGCAAATAAATGTCAACAAAAAAACTGCTCCTAATCACAGGATGCATTAAGGTTATTAATGGTTATATGTTAAGTTTATTAGTCATAGCATATGTAAGTTAACACAGGGTCAACGACAATGTGTTGGACGACAGAACAGCTCAGTGATAAAACGTAAAAAGAGCACATGGTCATATAATGAGATGTAAGATGAGACTAAATTACATAATAATAAAACATAGCATTATACACATGTATGAAAAAGAAGATTGGGTGTAAAGTTAAGTGACAAATCTCCGATAGAATGGCACGAAGGTAATGAGATAAAGGAACGAGATGAATAGAACTAAAGCACTATATGTGTATACGACAGTGCTGCACACAGGACATGGAGCAGTCCAAACAGACAGGGGACATGCAACAAAGGTCTCTTGCAGGATGCAAAACGGCGCTTCATGGTCGATGACTTTGCCGCTAAGCTACCACAGTGCTCCTTTAGCCCACTTCCCAAAGATAACATGACTTAGTACTAATTTAACTTTTGTCGTATTTGAAACATGGTAGTTTTTCTGCTCTGTGCAGGTACAGCAGCGGCAGCACATAACTGCTGGGCAGACAGAACCAGACTCCTGAAATCTTTACCGCACAGAGGTCCGAGCCGCTCAACACAGACGAGGAAGACAAAGACGTGCAAACCAGATTCCCCCCAAACCTCACCACCAGCACCACCATTATGGCGGTGATGGTGACGAACGCCTTTTGCTTTACTGTGTCGGTCTTCCCTTTGTTGCCGCCTTCCTCCCCGGGCCCTGGACGATTCAGGACGCGGAGGACAGAAAGGTTGCAGAAAAAGCTGATGATCAGAGACAAAGCCAAATTGCAGAAAAACAGGATCATGTTGAAATTTCTGTTGACCAGAAGTCTTAAAGCGATCAATCCAGAGCACGTCAGCCAAACACAGCCCATGCTGACGTTTCTGATCCTGACCCCGCCCGTCTTATTCAGGCTCATGTAGGTGACGGGGTGAATGATAGCCACGTAGCGCTCCACACACGTGAGGACGTGAAAGAACATTTTTACACACGAGATGATGGCAAACGTGTTACACCCAGCCACGATCATGTTCCCGTGATCAGTGTAGGCGCCGCAGCAGCAGACGATGGACCCACAGATACCAATAATCTCCATGGCGACCATATGGTAGGTGAAGACGTCGAGGGGATTCATGGTTTCGCTGTGGCTCTGCTTACACCAGTGCTGGAAACCAAAGCAGAGGATGTATATGGAGAGAGGGAGCAAGAGGAGGATGTTGGTGACGGTGAAGGCGGTGAAGATGGAGGAACCAGGAGGGTAGGTGTAGCAGCTGGCGGGGATGCTGGAGGAGTTGGGGGAAGTGGTGTTGACGTACGTGTCCATGTGTCTGAGGAGGAGAGAAATGCAAAGAAGGAGAAAAGGGAAAAAGAGAGGAAGTGACATAATCATGAAAATAGTAAGAGTATAAGTATAACAAGCGATGCCAACAAATAAATCTCTTCTTTGCTGCATTTCAAAATAAAAGCCCATCTGTAAAGGGAACGCTGCAAGATTTGAAATGTGCATATTCTGAAGGAAGTGTTTAGGAAAGCCATCACTGACATTACTCTTGCTGCACTAATAGACATAATGCTTCATACTAAAAGTATCAACACAAAAGAAACTTTTGAGTTTCAGTTTGAGGGTTTCAAAAATAAAAGAGATAGATAACAACAACAAAAGATAACAACAACTCTTATTTAGAGAATCTGTGGGGAAAACTCCCAAGCTCCCATATTGCATAAGATTTGAAGTTTATCTACACCAGAACTGGAATCTCTAAAAGTAAATTAATAAAGAAAAGGTTATGATATTATTAGAGAACACCAACCTTGTTTCAGTCTCTGGTCTTTCTCTCTGTGTGTCTTCAGACTATCTGACTGCTGAACACTAGCATCTTGTCCTAATATTAAAACTTCTGTGTGCGTGCGTGCCCGTGTGTGTGTGTGTGTGTGTGTGTGTGTGTGTGTGTGTGTGTGTGTGTGTGGTTGTGTGTGTGTGTGTGTGTGGTTGTGTGTGTGTGTGTGTGTGTGTGTGTGAGTGTGTGTGAGTGTGTGTGTGTGTGTCTGTGTTATATAATGTTTTTGCGTGAAACACAGGTGGAGGCAGGACTGTGGGCTTTTTGCATGTTAGAAAAACTATTTATTTTGTCAGCGTTCAGAAGGCAAATTCATGTTCAGGGTCATCTGCATTACAGCAGCACTAGCGGTGTCTTACTCAAAGACTCAATCCATATATATATATATATATATATATACATATATATATATATATATATATATATATATATATATATATATATATATATATACATATATATATATATATATATATATATATATATTAATTATGTAATGTTATTACCACTGCAGACAATCTTAATGCATCAGAGATACACACTGTGGATGTCAATCAGATGTCAAATTAAATATTTCTCTATTTGATAAAATGAATAAATGGATGTATGTAAAACCAACATTGTTGTTGAGAAATGTCCGAACTCGTCTTCTCTCCATTAAAGTGGATTCAAATGAGCTCAAACTAAAAACTGGTGCTTAGTCAAAGTGATGAGGAGCAGAACATGTATTTGTTCGTTTCACTGAGTCCTTTGTTTTCATAGCTGAACGACATGCAAATCACACTTAGTCATAATCTGACAGTCGAGAGTGCATCTTCTTTTACTAAAGCAACTCCACTTTCTGAACATGGAAAATAAGAACAAATAAAAAGAAGAGAAATCTCTGTAAAATTCGGATCAATATTTATTAACATTCACTATCATCTTTTACTTGACATTTCTTTACATGCAGCCAGAAAACACAACTTTTGGATTAGTGGGGTAAAGAATCAGGGTTTCTAGCTACTTTTTAACCATCACTAAAAGTTGTGAACTTCAAAATGTGAATTTAAAGGAATTAAGCCAACAGCAATAAACAAAGTGCTGTTATATTCTGATTTACTTCTAATCCTTCATCCCTGCTGCTACTCTGACCCCCGTCCTGATTCAGAGTTGTATTTAAAACACAGCAGTTTTCCTGCACGGTGCAGAAACAGCAGCGGCAGAACGTAACTGCTGGGCAGAGACGACCACATCCCCGACACCAGCATCAAACATCTGCCTCTGTAGCTCACTGCTGCCGAGGCATCCACCAAGAGACACAGCAGCTGCCCTACAAACCTCAACAACAGAGTTCCAGTTATGGCCATGACGGTGTGGAACGCCCTCCTCTTCAATTTGTCCACCCTGTCTCTGTCCCCGCCCCCTTCCCCGGGCCCTGGACGAATCAGAGCGCGGAGAACGGAGAGGCTGCAGAAGGAGGTGACGAAAACGGAGAAGGCCAAGAGGGCGGAAAACGGCATTGTGGGGAAATCAGGGCTGTACAGAACCGTTAACCCCACCCATCCAAAGGAAATAACCCAAACGCACCCAATGCTGACATTTCTAACTCCGCCCGCCTTTCTCAGACGCAGGTACGTGATTGGATAAATGACGGCCAGGAAGCGTTCCACGCAGGTGAGGATGTGGAAGAACATCTGTCCAGGTGTGACTATGGTGAAGACGTAGACCCCCACCAGCTTCATATGCGGTGCGTCAGCGTAGGTGCCGAAGCAGAAGAAGCAGGACCCCAACACGCCCATCATCTCCATGGCAACAATGTTGTAGGTGAAGACGTCCGAGTTGCTCGTCGCCGCAGCAGAGACGGAGCGACGCTGGCGCCACCGCTGGTGACCCAGGTGGAGGATGAAGACGACAAGAGGGAGGAAGAAGAGGACATAGGAGCCGAACAACGCGGTGAAGATGTTCGAGACGATGGGAAACTCAAAGCACTTGTAGATGGGAAGGGAGGAGGAATTCAACGCGGAGGGGGGAGGATGGAGGGAGAGGTTAGAGGGGGATGAGAAGCTGTCGGCCATCATGTGGGAGAATCACAGTCTGAGGAAGCGGCAACAAGAGTCACAGGAGACAAAGTTAGCAAACTTTAAGTCCCTGAAAACAAAGGTTCTTATTTGACTTCAGATTCTCTACGTCAGTGGTTCCATCATTAAAACTAAACAATGTCTACATGCAGCCCCGTGTCCTAGTCGGTCAGCTGATTACCAAGACGGCCAACTTGCATTATTTGCATTGATCAAAAGAAACGTTACAAAGTGCTTCACAAGTAAAACCAGAACGCATCACATTAAAACCTAACATTTAGAAATGTGTTGTATGAAATATGCATTTTTAAATAGTTTAAAGAAGCTATCTCTGAGTCTTACGAGTTCCCTGCTCCGCCTGTCGGTTCAGAGTAACTCAGACAGGCAGCCACTGTGCTGCTGCTAAAATCCCAACATGTCATCTGTCAAAGGTAAGAAAGCGTTGCTGAACAGAAGGTGGAGGACTCACCTGGAGGAGTGCTGATTCTGATCCTTCCCTTGCGAAGCCACTTGACTGGTGCGCAAGAAAATCTGCTCCAAATATATCACTATGTGTTCGTGTCCTTTATGTTCGTACACATGAGAGCTTTTTGCATTTTTGCAAAATACATTATGATACATTATACTGTTGATCGTGATAGGCAAATTATCTCGTGCGTTGCAAATATTTTAAGAGCGAAATATTAAACCACTCACCATATAAAGATTAGATATATTCATATTTTAATGTCTTTAATATTCTACTTTACAACATACTTTTACAGCAGAGATACAAGATGTGAAACATTTACAATTTATAGAAGCAGTTTTTCATTTCTGAATCAGAAGCAGCACATTGACTTTGCATTTGATATTTGATTTAAGTTCATGAAAATGATCATTTGACAGGATTTACAGTAAACACCACTGTGAACAAGGACTGTATCCGATATCCCAGAAACACCTGCAGGCTCTGTGTGTGTGCAGCGAACATTTACATGATCCTAGACAGAGTGAGTGCAGAGTGACTGCACTGGTGTTAGTATGATGAGTTAAAATGATCTGTCTGTTAGTGACATGTGAATAAAGCCCTCTGCACAAAGCTGCAGAATATAGAGAGGAATGAAAGTGGAAAGTTTGGTGTATGTAAGTGCTGCTGAAGTGGAGATCTCTGCTGAAGAGTGTGAGAAAAAGCTCCTTTAAAGATATGTATTGTAACATTCATACATGTTGTACACACTACAGGTGAACAGAGTCATACATGTTGTACACACTACAGGTGAACAGAGTCATACATGTTGTACACACTACAGGTGAACAGAGTCATACATGTTGTACACACTACAGGTGAACAGGGTCATACATGTTGTACACACTACAGGTGAACAGAGTCATACATGTTGTACACACTACAGGTGAACAGAGTCATACATGTTGTACACACTACAGGTGAACAGGGTCATACATGTTGTACACACTACAGGTGAACAGAGTCATACATGTTGTACACACTACAGGTGAACAGAGTCATACATGTTGTACACATTACAGGTGAACAGAGTCATACATGTTGTACACACTACAGGTGAACAGAGTCATACATGTTGTACACACTACAGGTGAACAGAGTCATACATGTTGTACACACTACAGGTGAACAGAGTCATACATGTTGTACACACTACAGGTGAACAGAGTCATACATGTTGTACACACTACAGGTGAACAGAGTCATACATGTTGTACACACTACAGGTGAACAGAGTCATACATGTTGTACACACTACAGGTGAACAGGGTCATACATGTTGTACACACTACAGGTGAACAGAGTCATACATGTTGTACACACTACAGGTGAACAGGGTCATACATGTTGTACACACTACAGGTGAACAGGGTCATACATGTTGTACACACTACAGGTGAACAGGGTCATACATGTTGTACACACTACAGGTGAACAGGGTCATACATGTTGTACACACTACAGGTGAACAGGGTCATACATGTTGTACACACTACAGGTGAACAGAGTCATACATGTTGTACACACTACAGGTGAACAGGGTCATACATGTTGTACACACTACAGGTGAACAGGGTCATACATGTTGTACACACTACAGGTGAACAGGGTCATACATGTTGTACACATTACAGGTGAACAGGGTCATACATGTTGTACACATTACAGGTGAACAGAGTCATACATGTTGTACACACTACAGGTGAACAGAGTCATACATGTTGTACACACTACAGGTGAACAGAGTCATACATGTTGTACACACTACAGGTGAACAGAGTCATACATGTTGTACACACTACAGGTGAACAGAGTCATACATGTTGTACACACTACAGGTGAACAGAGTCATACATGTTGTACACACTACAGGTGAACAGAGTCATACATGTTGTACACACTACAGGTGAACAGAGTCATACATGTTGTACACACTACAGGTGAACAGGGTCATACATGTTGTACACACTACAGGTGAACAGAGTCATACATGTTGTACACACTACAGGTGAACAGAGTCATACATGTTGTACACACTACAGGTGAACAGGGTCAAACATGTAACTAATAGATATCAGCATGAAGCTTCCCCACTTCATGACTCACATCAACACAACTTTATATTACAAGTGTTTAATATATAGGCATTATGTAATGTAGCTGTTGGAGAAATCTACACACAAACACACAAAGTTAGAAACAGAAACTCTGGATGTTCTGATGTTTTCTTTCCACTCGTCTGACAGAAGACATCTCTAACTTGACCAGGCCTTTGAGTTTACCTCTCAGTGATATTTCTCTGTTAGAGACTCTTCATTCTGATTCGTTGTTGTTCCTACAACACGGTAGTTTACCTGCCCTGTGTAGAAAGAGCAGAGGCAGCACCAGACTGCTGGGCAGACTGAACCACCCCAAAGCAAACCACACGATACACTTTTCAGCCTGCCCCATCTGTGGTAAGCCATACAGAGCAGTGCAAACCGCATTCCCCCCAAACCTAAAGAACAGCACTCCCTGTATGGCAATGAGGATGTAGAACGCCCTCAGCTTCGATTGGTCAACCCGTTGTCTGGCCCCACCCCCTTCCCCTGGCACCGGACGAATCAGAACGCAGAGAGCAGAAACGCTGCAGAAGGAGATGCCAATTAAGATGCCGGCTAGCATACAAAAACAGAGGATGGTGACGAATGTCTGGTTTTCCACAAACAAGAAACCTGTGCATGCAAAGCACAGCAGCCACAAAAATCCAATGGTGATGCTTCTGATTCTGATCCCCTTCGCGCTCTTCAGGCTCAGGTAGGTGACGGGATGAACGACAGCCAGGTAGTGCTCAGCACATGTCAGGAGGTGAAAAAACTGCTGTACAGAAAAGTTGATGAAGGAGAGGATTACACCCAGCCACATCATTTCTGAGAAATCAGTGTGGACACCCCAACAGTTGCAGGTGAACCCTACGACGTTCAACAGCTCTGTGACGACCATGTTATAGGTGAAGATGTCGGCGTGGCTCATCGTGGCGCCAGAGCGTTGTTGCCGCCGTCGTTGGAAACCCAGGTACATGATTTGGATTAAGAGAGGGACGAAGATGAGGATGATGACAATGGTGAAGGTGGTGACGCTGAAGACACCGGTTGAGGACTTGTTGCATCGTAGCATTACAGAGAAGAGGGTGACGGAGGACGAAAGGGGAGGAGGAGCAAGAGAGGCATTGGAGGAGGAAGAGGAGTTGACTGACATAACTGTGGGCAAGGGAGAGAGTGAAGAAGAGAAAAGAGTGAAAAACTAAATCAACAAGTGGAAATAGTGAAATTATGTAAATCATTCGAGAAACTCTAGGAGGTTTTGAGCTGAATGCTAGCATGCTAATGAGAATGCTAACATGCTGATATTTAGAAGGCAATGTTCACTATCTTAGCTAAAACACAGCTGACGCTGATGAGATTAGCTCTGCAGGTATTTAGTCATGAACCAAAGCATTGGACAAATACAAACTTTGACCTTAAAAAAATACTTGTTTTGCGAAGTGCTCGGACATTTTATTGTTATTTTTTAAAGTATAAACAGGTTTTCATACATTACGTTTCCTCCAAAACATATTTCCTTTTCAAGTTAGTCTTATATAAATATAATTTAACGTAGACAATAACAGCTCGTTGGCTTTTATGGACTAAAAATGATTATGACATGAAACTCACATAATCTAAGAGTTTTATTGATCCAATTATTAATTTCCTTGTATGAAAAGAATCATGCTAGAAATTACGAAAGCATGAAATAAAACATTTCTCTCATATAAAGTTAATTGATAAAACTTTTAAAACAACAACCTTTGAAAAATCTAATCTTTAAGTTTAAATTGTTTTTATTGTCCAGTCAAGCTAAAACAAAAACATTTAATAAAGTTGAATATCGGATGTTTAGTAACCATCAATGTTTTATTATATGTCACTTTAATAATATAAAATTATTAAAATGGATGAAATTACATGTATCAGAAGATCATTAAAATACACTCACTTTGTTTGTAGTTTGCAGATTCTAATCTTTCTGATCCTCTGTCTGCTGTCAACTGGTGTGTTGTCTATATACAGCATATACTGTGTGTGTGTTTTGCATGTTATATAACCAGTTAATATTGCTCATTTGCATTGCTTTGGATTCCCTTTCCCAGATGCACAGCAGCATCATACCACTGCCTTGCTCAAAGGAACTTCAACACCAACACTATTCTGATGTTCGGGCGTCAGTGTGTACACACACCGCTGTAATCTTCCTCAGTAATCACACATCCTAGAAACACACACTGCACACAAAACACATTCAGGAGTCCTTATAGAATACATGTATTCCAATATTGATTGTTTAGTGCACACAAGCATTAAGTATGAAGATTAAAAAGTGATCAGCATATTCTATTTTTGGACATTAAAGTGACATAAACATGGAAACAAACTCACAAATAAATAAATACGCTGCTTGGATTCATGATGTGTGTTGATGAACAAGTATATGTAGGTTTGTTGGTTTTTACATTTTCACATAATTGAAGGATTACATGCTCCTGTGTCTTGAAAATCATCTCAACGTTTTATAACACAAGACTCAGCTCTGCTGTTATAAATGTGCTTATTCACCTCATCTGACATTAAGTTGATGTTTGACAGGATTCAAATGAGCTAGAACTTAAAACCGATGCTTTATTCAAATCAAACACCTGCCCTGTCTCTATGTGAAGCATAAGAACTACAGTAGGGCCTCCACTGAACACAGTAGGGCTCCCTGAAAACCTGGTTTTAGACATTTTGGGGTGTCTAACACATTGAAAATATCCTGTTTTTGCCATGCATTTCTATTTTTCTGTATGTTCATCATCATGCATAGTATTAGGCTATTAATAAATTGGGATTCATGCATGAGTACGGATGGGAATTGATAAGATTTTATCGATTTTAAGTATTCCTATAAATCGTTGGGTGAAAATAAATACATTTCATCTATAGTAGTTACTTGCATGAAAACAGACAATTGAAATGATGGAAATAAATTATTGTATTGTGAAAAAATGATAAAGTGGGATAAACTGTAAAATTCCCTTAAAATCCTCTCCCTCCCAAATCACACACATTTAGGAATCTTTTTAACTAATGTAACAACTAGTGTAATATTTTCTCACTTCCATTTACTAAGCTACCATTATGGCCATGATGGCGCGAAACACCCTCATCTTGGATTGGTCCACCCTGTCCCCGCCCCCTTCCCCTGGCCCTGGACGAATCAGATCGCGGAGGACAGAGAGGCTGCAGAAACAGATGACCACTATGGAGAAAGCCGTGATGCAAAAAAACAGGACGATATTATCATTAAGAATTAGTATTAGTATTAGTATTAATAGACAAAACCATCCAGGAAAAAGCAGCCAAACACACCCGATGGTGATATTTCTGATTCTGACCCCGCTCCTCTTCCTCAGGCTCAGGTAGGTGATTGGATGAGCGACAGCCAGGTGGCGCTCCAAACAGGTGGCGCTCCAAACAGGTGGTGCTCCAAACAGGTGGCGCTACAAATAGGTGAGGATGTGAAAGGGAATGTGTCCGTTTGTGGTGGCCAAGAGCAAGAAGGCACCCACCGTCACCACCGTGGCACGTTGATGAAGGTGCTGCAGCAGGAGAGGCTGCAGCAGGAGAGGCCACACCCGGCGATGCCGATCATCTCCATGTGGTAGGTGAAGATGTCAGAGTGACTTGCCGCCGCAGAGCGCTGTCGCTGCCATCGTTGGACACCCAGGTAGAGGACGAGGATGCAGTGAGGGAGGAGGACGAGGATGTTGGTGAAGCAGAAGATGATGAAGATGAAAAATCTGGATCTGTAGTCAAAGCAGGAATTAGAGGAGGAGAGGGGAGGAGGAGGAAGTTTGCTAGATTGATTCGCCGCAGCCTCTACGTCTTCCAAATTGTACACTAACAAAACTTGGTGACCCCGACGTGATAATTTGAAATGACGAGGACAAAAGGCTGAGAAGGGCCGGAGGTTAGTGACGTTTGATAACTGCACACAGGCCTGATCGAGACAGCGAATGCAAAGCCTGTTTAGTCGAATTTGCATAGTCTATATAGTCATTTGTAGGTGCAGTTGTCAAGCGACATACCCCAACGGCAGTCTCGTATGAAAAATAATATTGCAAATGCTAAATTGATGTGATGATGACGATGATGAGTTTGGAAAATACTGCATGAAATTAAACTGTGCACAGATGGTAGCCTATAAGGTATTAAAAGTGAACCCAGTGTAAGAAATAAGTATTAATAAGACAAGCGCTTGATTGTTTAGTTTAAGTTTAAAAATCAAGTCTAGAGAGGAAGTGCGGCTGACAGAGTTGCTGTGAGTTTACGGAGGAAAAGGCCAAAGCGGCCTGTTCTGGCTAAAATGAGAGAGCCTGAATGAATCCTGAAGCCTCAGTGAATATTTGGATGTGATTACGTGGTGGTGGTTGACGAATACCTCATTGTCTTACTACATTAATTAATCTTCCCTAGACGAGCATATGATATAGTTTAAGGTAAAAACAAAAGAAAGTAATTTGGTTGTGTGAGAAGAGAGTGAACTCTTCTTAGCGGGGGCTATAAAAACCCTATTTAATCCGGCGTAGACTGTATGAAACTAATATTAATGCAGTGTAGGTTGGAAACTATTTATTGAAGAATGTGTGTGTTTTGTTAAAAAGCAATATTGTCTGTGAACCAATTGAGGCGTTTAAGCCAAGCTAACATATTGCTAACGCAACAGGCGTTAATGCATTTGAGTTTGTAACTTCGGAATTAGCAGTACAAACTGACTGTTTGACTATCGTTAGATAGAAGGGAATCACGGGGAGGTTTTGATGTTGTTTTAAATTGAAAAAACTTAACAGAAGGAGATACAGAAGCCTCATAGGCTAGAAACCAGCTACTCGTTGCTATTCAATGCTACTTGTTGCTGCTTGGGATGGGAAGGTAAATTGTGATAAGCTAAACCTTGAGTTTTACGCTGAAGCATTGGGGTGGAGATTAGAATGCAAAAGTTGCAAAAAAATGGACAATTAAGTGATGAAGTTTTAGAGAAAATAAGAGCAGGTAGCCACTAGGGGCAGTGCCCTGTAGCAGAGATATTTTATGACGAAAGAGAAGAAGAATGTGAAACCAGGGCCTCAGAGGGAGACAGAGACCAGACGTAAGAGAAAGGACTGACAGGAGAACATGACTCCACAGCAACAGGAGGTCCACACTTCCTGAACCAGGTCGTATAGTACCTAAACCAGACTGAGACAAATTATGTAATTTCTGTAGAAATTGAGTGCCAAATGATGCACTATTAATTAATCCTGTCAAAACTGATTCCTGAAAACCCTACGTCAGCATCTGATAAGGTAATATGGAATGAAACAGCTGACGAATCATTTCAGAAAATAAAGAAAGTTTAAGCAATACTAGACTATAAGAAACCTTTTATTTAAACAACATACTTTATGACATTAGTATTAACACAGAAACATGGAGATAAGAGTAGACCAGTAGTTTACTACTCTTCAAAATAAGACCCAGTAGATAAGGCAATGCCTGACTGCACATAAGCAGTAACTGCAGCTTCAATGGCAGGTCAGGCCTCTCCATCAAGTGTTATTCAGGCCATTGATTTTAACAGTAACACATGCAGTGTCAGTTTTGTTGGTACAGAGCAAAATCACCTACATGTCCTGCAAGGCACCAGGCATGCAGTGGCAGTTTTGTTTTCACAACCGCACCTAACTATAGCTGGATGTGCCTGGAACACCTCCCTAGGGAGGTGTTCCAGGCACATCCAGCTGGGACGGGGAAGACCCAGGACTCAGTGGAGAGATTATATTTCCTCACTGGGAACGCCTTGGGATCCCCCAGTCGGAGCTGGAGGATGTGGCCCGGAGAAGGGAAGATTAGAAGAGGAACCAGAGATAGAAATGTTTAACAGATCATGTAAAGTGAACTAGAGGGTCCGAATGTGACAAGATTTCTGTAGTGACACAGACCGACGTATTAAAAGCAGAAGCTCTTCCTAATCATCTGTCAGCAAAGGAGCAGAACTGATAGCATTGACAGTGACATACAAATAAAAGAAAGACAAAGTTGTAAATATCTGCACAGACGGTAACAATGCATGTTCAACATTACATGTGTTGCTCAACAGGGACAGAATAGAGGTATGGTAACAGACTAACAAACGTATTAATCACACTCTAATAGAAGACTTATTGAAGGCAGTACAGCTACCAAAGTATATTGCTTTATATAAAGGCACAACACGTATGATAAGAATTGATCGAGTTTCAGTAGGCAACAATATGTAAATGAGAAGACAAACACACCAGAACACAAGACAGAGATGTTGAAAGAGATGCAGAATGATGCTACAAAGTAAGAAAAAGCCGTTTGGACTAAGAATTGCATACAACACAGACGACTTTCGAATGAATACTTGACCAGAGAAGAACTTAGTACTACCAAGAAGATTATATAAATGTGCGTGTATATTGAGACATGGTATTTGACCAGGTCTCAAAAGGAGGGAGTATTATATTAATTGAGAGTATATTCATAGAATTTGATTTGAAGGCCGAATGCCGACTCCAGAATGTGTTTCAGCACATCTGCATGGATTTTATTGAACTAAACAAAGGTGAAGTAAATAAATATAGTTTTACGATAATAGACATATATAAAATGAGTTGAAGTAAGTATGAAGGGGCTTGAGGAACAGCAGACAGAGTCCTCTCGTCTTTGTTCCCGCAGACATCCATCGATACGGATGGAGAGAGCCACCAGCTCATCCAAATCAGTCGGACAATGCCGAGCCGCCAATTCATCCTTGATGCGATCTGATAGACCGTGGTAGAAGGCATCGAGAAGTGAGGCAGAGTTCCAGATGCTCTCAGCTGCGGAACTCGATGGAGTAATCAGATACCGCTCTCACTCCCTGCTTCAGGTCGAGCAGCCCTCGAGCGACCTCTCTTCCAGGTGTCACATGATCGAAAACCTTCCGCAGCTCCTCAGTGAAGAGTTTGACGGAGAAGCAGGCTGGAGAGCCTTTCTCCCACTTGGCAGTTCCCCAGTCCTTAGCCCTGCTTGTGAGCAGAGAGACAATATATGCCACCTGGGATCTCTCTGTGGGGAAGGCGGAGGGTTGGAGCTCAAAAACCAGAGAACACTGCACGAGGAATGCCCGACACGAACCAGGAACGCCAGAATAGCGCTCAGGTGGAGGTAGGCGTGCATCTGACGCCGGAGAAGTGTGGACCGGAGATCTGGAGGCAGCAGTAGTATCCGGACTCTGGGCCGTAGTGGACCGATTCGTGACGTGGTCCCGGAGAGACGCAAAGCTACGCTCGTTGCAAAGAGACATCGCCTGCATAGCCTCCGTAATGGAGATCAGCTGTTGCTCATGGCGTTGTATCATCTCGACTGGTGTCGGCGGCGCTGTTTGGGATGGTGCTGAGTCGGCTGGGTTCATGTTGGCCAGATTGTACTGTAAGGTTCGCTGGAACCGACAGAACTGAACCCAAAAGCACGACACAGAGACAGGCAGAATACAATATAGTTCAGTTTACTCAGTAATCCAAGCAGGGTGAAATACCGGTAAATCAGTCCAAAAGGCAAACAAATCCAGTAAGGAGCAAGCAGAAGAATCGGAGTCCAGAAACGGGCAGGTCAGGAAAACAAACAGGTAAACTAGACGATCACTGGAGAGCTTGGCAGGAAAACACAAGACAATCTGGCAGGGAACAAGTGGGAGAGACCTGGTATATATCCTCTGAGAGAACTAATGAGGGAATGAGAAGCAGGTGAGGAGATGGGCTGTGGAAACCAGGTGAGGGGAATAAGTTGATTGCAGGCAGTGAGGATGAACCAGGATCTGAAATGATAAGAGAATTACTGACAAGGTAAAACCAAATGAAAACAAACTAATAGTGGGTGGAACGCTTGACACAACTTTTAGTGATGGCTAAAAAGTAGCTAGAAACCCTGATTCTTTACCCCACTAATCCAAAAGTTGTGTTTTGTGGCTGCATGTAAAGAAATGTCAAGTAAAAGATGATAGTGAATGTTAATACATATTTATCCGAATTTTACAAAGATTTCTCTTCTTTTTATTTGTTCTTATTTTCCATGTTCCATGTTCAGAAAGTGGAGTTGCTTTAGTAAAAGAAGATGCACTCTCTCTTTGCATGTCGTTCAGCTATGAAAACAAAGGACTCAGTGAAACGAACAAATACATGTTCTGCTCCTCATCACTTTGACTAAGCACCAGTTTTTAGTTTGAGCTCATTTGAATCCACTTTAATGGAGAGAAGACGAGTTCGGACATTTCTCAACAACAATGTTGGTTTTACATACATCCATTTATTCATTTTATCAAATAGAGAAATATTTAATTTGACATCTGATTGACATCCACAGTGTGTATCTCTGATGCATTAAGATTGTCTGCAGTGGTAATAACGTTACATAATTAATATATATATATATATATATTAATTATGTAACGTTATTAACGTTAAGTTAATAAGTGCAGCCTTGTGTTACTCTCATCCGTCTAAAATGACAACTTCTTAACCTTCTACTTAATGTCCACAACACTGAATATAAAGAAGCAGTAAACTCTCCGTGCAACAAGGACAACGTGGGACTATTTATTCATATTATGCTCTGAACACTTGATTCAACTATTTAATTATTCGGTTTTACTTTAATCTTTTATTTTACTTCATTATAGCTCTTTAAATTCCTGTTTATGTGTCTTTTTATAATGTCTTTACGTTGTGTTTCTTTTGTCTTAATGCATCGTGTCTATAGAGATGAAGGAGCAGTTCCTCGCCCTGCTGGAGTGTCTTTGAGTAAGACACTGTTGCACCGCCAGTGATGCTGTAATGCAGATGACCGTCAACATGAATTTGCCTTCTAAATGATGACAAAATTAATCGTTTTTCTAATATGCAAAAAGCCCACAGTCCTGCCTCCACCTGTGTTTCGCGCAAAAACATTATATAACACAACCACACACACACACACACACACACACACGTGCACGCACGCACGCAGAAGTTTTAATATTAGGACAAGATGCTAGTGTTCAGCAGTCAGATAGTCTGAAGACACACAGAGAGAAAGACCAGAGACTGAAACAAGGTTGGTGTTCTCTAATAATATCATAACCTTTTCTTTATTAATTTACTTTTAGAGATTCCAGTTCTGGTGTAGATAAACTTCAAATCTTATGCAATATGGGAGCTTGGGAGTTTTCCCCACAGATTCTCTAAATAAGAGTTGTTGTTATCTTTTGTTGTTGTTATCTATCTCTTTTATTTTTGAAACCCTCAAACTGAAACTCAAAAGTTTCTTTTGTGTTGATACTTTTAGTATGAAGCATTATGTCTATTAGTGCAGCAAGAGTAATGTCAGTGATGGCTTTCCTAAACACTTCCTTCAGAATATGCACATTTCAAATCTTGCAGCGTTCCCTTTACAGATGGGCTTTTATTTTGAAATGCAGCAAAGAAGAGATTTATTTGTTGGCATCGCTTGTTATACTTATACTCTTACTATTTTCATGATTATGTCACTTCCTCTCTTTTTCCCTTTTCTCCTTCTTTGCATTTCTCTCCTCCTCAGACACATGGACACGTACGTCAACACCACTTCCCCCAACTCCTCCAGCATCCACGCCAGCTGCTACACCTACCCTCCTGGTTCCTACATCTTCACCGCCTTCACCGTCACCAACATCCTCCTCTTGCTCCCTCTCTACATCTACATCCTCTGCTTTGGTTTCCAGCACTGGTGTAAGCAGAGCCACAGCGAAACCATGAATCCCCTCGACGTCTTCACCTACCATATGGTCGCCATGGAGATTGTTGCCATCTGTGGGTCCACCGTCTGCTGCTGCGGCGCCTACACTGATCACGGGAACATGATCGTGGCTGGGTGTAACACGTTTGCGATCATCGCGTGTGTAAAAATGTTCTTTCACGTCCTCACGTGTGTGGAGCGCTACGTGGCTATCATTCACCCCGTCACCTACATGAGCCTGAATAAGACGGGCGGGGTCAGGATCAGAAACGTCAGCATGGGCTGTGTTTGGCTGACGTGCTCTGGATTGATCGCTTTAAGACTTCTGGTCAACAAAAATGTCAACATGATCCTGTTTTTCTGCAATTTGGCTTTGTCTCTGATCATCAGCTTTTTCTGCAACCTTTCTGTCCTCCGCGTCCTGAATCGTCCAGGGCCCGGGGAGGAAGGCGGCAACAAAGGGAAGACCGACACAGTAAAGCAAAAGGCGTTCGTCACCATCACCGCCATAATGGTGGTGCTGGTGGTGAGGTTTGGGGGGAATCTGGTTTGCACGTCTTTGTCTTCCTCGTCTGTGTTGAGCGGCTCGGACCTCTGTGCGGTAAAGATTTCAGGAGTCTGGTTCGGTCTGGCCAGCAGTTATGTGCTGCCGCTGCTGTACCTGCACAGAGCAGAAAAACTACCGTGTTTCAAATACGACAAAAGTTAAATTAGTACTAAGTCATGTTATCTTTGGGAAGTGGGCTAAAGGAGCACTGTGGTAGCTTAGCGCCAAAGTCATCGACCATGAAGCGCCGTTTTGCATCCTGCAAGAGACCTTTGTTGCATGTCCCCTGTCTGTTTGGACTGCTCCATGTCCTGTGTGCAGCACTGTCGTATACACATATAGTGCTTTAGTTCTATTCATCTCGTTCCTTTATCTCATTACCTTCGTGCCATTCTATCAGAGATTTGTCACTTAACTTTACACCCAATCTTCTTTTTCATACATGTGTATAATGCTATGTTTTATTATTATGTAATTTAGTCTCATCTTACATCTCATTATATGACCTGTGCTCTTTTTACGTTTTATCACTGAGCTGTTCTGTCGTCCAACACATTGTCGTTGACCCTGTGTTAACTTACATATGCTATGACTAATAAACTTAACATATAACCATTAATAACCTTAATGCATCCTGTGATTAGGAGCAGTTTTTTTGTTGACATTTATTTGCATGTAAAACCTCTCTGTGTAATGTATTTGTATTGCTTCTACAAATAAATATATTTAGTATATTCTCATCATGTCATGATCCTGGCTTTTACTTTTTCTGTTTTACTTTGTAAGAACACTCGCCTGTCGTGTCTTTGTGTGGTTTCCCGCCTTCTGTGATCGGTTAGCCCCGCCCTGATTTTCCCCTCCTGTGTCTAATCACCTGCAGCCCTCATGTCTTTGCCTCCTCCAGCTGTGTCCTGTTCTTGTGTTAGTGTCTGTGTATATATACCTGTGGGTGTCCCTGTATGTGTCCCGTTCTTCTTGGTCGGTTTGTCGTCTGTATTTCTTGGTGTGGTCGTTCCTTCTGTGGTTATCCCTGCGCTGATCCTGGTGTTCCCTCGTGCATGCTGTTTCTTTCTCCCTCAGTTTTGTTTTATACAGTTGTGTAGTATTCAGCTTTGTTGATTAAATCTAGCTTTTTATTTACAACCTGCCTGTTGTGTGTACTGTGCTTGGGTCCTCTTTTAACCGCACTGTGACACTCAAGAACACATATTCCTGCTCTAATTTGCCATCATGAGGATGGATTTTGTTCAAAGTCGCATCACGTAGTACAGTGGTGCCCAACCACCGGTCCGCGGACCTGTACCGCACAGAAAGAATACAAATAAATAAAAAAATATTTTATTTCGAAAAATCACCCGATACATCTGTCTGTGCGTCTGTGTCTCTTGACACATGTCGAGACGCTCGTCTCAGTCAAGTGATACTTTACTTCAAAAAATTAAGCTCACAAGCAAAAATTAGTAGAAAACAAACGTCTTTAAAGAGCTTTTTTTTTTTTTTTTTTTTTTTTTTTGGAAAAGGGAAAAGACCCAATGAGGAGGCATTTAAAAGACAACATCAGGAGTGCTACTTAAAAGACATGTTTATCGCTACAGGTGATTCTCATGCGCCGCTCTGCATAATATACAGGCTCGCACATGAGGCAACGAAGCCTTCATAACGGCTTCTCCAGCACCCGGCAATAAAAGACAAGCCCTTGGAGTTTTTTAAAATAAAAAAACATGAACAAGAAGGACATAAACAATAGATGGATATTTTCTTACATGAAACTGGTCCATGCCGCAAAAAAGGTTGGAGACCGCTGACGTAGTACACCGTGTAAAGTACTCATCATATCGTTTGTTCTTCAATGTACAAAGAGGAACATCTCCGAAAACCATTTTAAACTCACAACAGCCAGTCAAACAAAGAAACCTGCAATATACACTTCATAAACACAAGCAGCAGACTGGAAATCCCCATTTGTGTTTTGCATGGTGTGCAGAAAGATTTTTAAATAAAAACATTCAAATCACATTTCATCATTGTTTAATCATGAAATTAGCACAACAGATTGTATGGGGCTTTTTTCATAGCATAAAACCCAAAATATTCTCCAATATGTTTATATATTCATAGTTTATTCTACACAAGAAACTGCATTAAAGATAAAAGTAAGAATTCAGTTCATCAGGTACAGTTATGAGTGTAGCAGGGAGCAGGTTCGCCCAGTATTAATGCAAGCTCTCAAATATACTAAATCTGAAGGCTTCACTATATAACTGTATATTAATGAAGATATAACAAAGATTATCACACAACTCTGCAGCTCTACCCAGCTCCCCAGCTACGGGCCGTGTTTTGGCTTTACAGAACATTTACTGTGAAACTAAAATGTATGATTTGGACATGATATGATGCAGACACAGTCAGAGATTAGCTGGTGACAAAAGTCAAACATTTAGCAGCTAAAGAGACAGATATTCTTCTCTGGAGCAGGTTGAGGCAATAGGCTACTGTTTGCTTGTATCTGAAGTGTTTTCATTCAAATCTAATCTAATCCTTCTCCTCGTTTGGTGTTGTTCTTACAACGAGTTAAAGTTCCTGCTCTGTGCAGGAACAGCAGAGGCAACACATAACTGCCGGGGAGATTAAACCAGACTTCAGCTGCCATCATCACACATTTCCTATTTTTAATCAACACTTCAAGAACAGCCAGTAACCAGACTTCCGCAAAACCTTAACAGCAGCACTCCCAGTATGGCCACCACAGTGTAGCAAGCCCTCTGCTTTGATTGGTCAACCCTTTTCCCGTCCCCGCCCTGTTCACCTGGCCCTGGACGAATCAGAACACAGAGAACAGAAAGGCTGCAGAAGATGACGATGATCAAGAAGAAAATCATGAGGCACAGATCAAAGAATAATGTGAAAACTCCAACCGTGTACATAGTTGGTGCTGCAATACAAAGCAGCCACACACAGCCAATGCAGATATTTCTGATTCTGATGCCTCTCTCTCCACTCAGGCTCAGGTAGGTGACGGGATGAATGACAGCCAGGTAGCGCTCCACACAGGTCAGGAGGTCAAAAGACATCTGTCCATACCAGGTTACGAATTGAAGAAAAAACCCTGCATAGAATAAACTGAGACGAACCCAATAGATACAACATAAGCAGAAGACGGCCCCTGAGACACCAACCAGCTCCATGAGCACCATGTGGTAGGTGAAGCTGTCTGAGTGACTCGTCTTTGCTGCTGCTGTGGACGTGGAGCGCTGTCGTTGAAAACCCAGGTAGAGGACGAGGCTGCAGAGAGGGAGGAGGAGGAGGATGTTGGTGATGTAGAATGTGGTGAAGATTAGGGATCCTGGTCTGGTGATAAGGCAAACCATTTCAGAAGGAAGGGAGTCATTGGAGGAGGAAGAGTTTACTGCCATTTCTACAAGAGAAGAAGACAATCAAGTATATTCAAGTAATCATTGACACTTGCATTACTTGCAGTTTTGTTGTTGGGTGTAATATAACGTAAATAAGTATAAGTAGGATCAAATGATAAGCTACTATATGAAAGGGTCGCTCACAGGGACGAACCCATGGAGAATTATCACCCGACTCCACAGTTTCCCCTGAGCTCACGACTTATAGGTCATTTAGTTTTATGATTGTACTGTTTTGGTTCAACCTCACAGCTCTGATCATGTGGTGGTGATGACGTAGTGGTCTAGTGGTATGCCTTCCAAACAGAACACCGGAAGGTTGGACTGTCCCTGTAGTGAGTTCTCACTGTAAGTCGCTCTGGATAAATGACCTGTAATGTAATGTAATGTAATCAGCGTTGCTTCTAGACACAGCACTAACACTCAGATAAATCCACTGTACACAACCCAGAGTGGAACATCAAGCAGATAGAGAGACAGATATTTACAGAGCTAAAAGGAGAGTGAACATATGAGTTAAATTCATCAAGTGGACAGAAAAACTATTTGAAATTAATATTAATGTACACATCTCTAGGAAACTGTTTGCTTACATGTTACATCTTGTTGTGTTTCCCTAAAGTCTCTAAGATATTTAATTGAAGCAGCTTTAATGGTAAATACTTGTTTTATACGTTATCAGGTTTGAAAATCTAAACATAATCTTTGATTAGTTGTCCATTGCGTTATAAGTCCACGGCCCTACGTTATGACGTTTTCGGTCAAATATTTGTCCCAAGCCGAACCTCGTCCAGATCCACAGAAGACATTTTAAAACAGTTTGAACAGGCAGGATGAGTAAAACCAAAACTTTTAGAAGATGACGCGGCATCAAAAAGTAATATGAACACCAACCTTATCAGTTTTAGATTTCGGTCTTCCTCTCTCTGTGGCGTGCTGTGTCTGAGTATCCAAACCAAATATACTGTACTGGATGTACATATCAGCCCCCCCCCCCCGCTTCCCTCTCCCTTTCTATGTCAAATTCAAATATGTCTATAACAACATATCCACACACAGCTGCCATCCTGTTTACATTGGCAAACAAAGAAAACAACGATGGTGTTGACGTCTGTAGTGGTGACCACTTGCTTGAACCTCCTTGACCTGATACATGACTTATCATCACACCTACATGCCTAACACAACTTTAAGCCTTTGAAACGTGACAAAATGTCCACTTTCCAAAAACATCCTCACTCGGTCCAAACCTGAGGTTTTCACAAAGCTAAAGAAATGAGATCAAACACACACACACACACACACACACACACACACACACACACACACACACACACAGATTACACAGGTGTGCTGGGCTGCGTGTCACTTTTTGGTTTGAATAAGCAGCTGTTTTAGTTGCAAACCCTACATCCAATAAACTGACATGAACCCAATAGATACAACAGAAGGAGAGGGTGCACCCTGAGTAATCCACCAGCTCCATGAGCACCATGTGGTAGGTGAAGCTGTCTGAGTGACTCGTCTTTGCTGCTGCTGTGGACTGTGGAGCGCTGTCGTTGAAAACCCAGGTAGAGGACGAGGCTGCAGAGAGGGAGGAGGAGGAGGATGTTGGTGATATAGAATGTGGTGAAGATTAAGGATCCTGGTCTGCTGATGAGGCAAACCAGGTCCAAACAGAGGTTAGGATAAAGAAGGGAGTCATTGAAGGAGGAAGTGTTTACTGCCATACCTGCAAGAGAAGAAGACAATCATGTGGAGAATAAAATATAAATTGACTCCCCTCTTGTCTACAATCAGAGGATAATGATGACAGAGAGGAGGTGTAGCTTTATTCTCACACAGGTATGGTTATATCACAGGCACAGCTGACAGGTCGCTCTCCTGTCGGTCGCTCTGCTGTCCGCTGCTCTCCAGGCAGCGCTCTAATCTGGAACCCAGCCTATTGCAAGAGAACAGAACCAGGCCATCACCATGCATACAAGCCAGGCAGGAGTTAATTGGCTTAACTGAAGAATGAATTTGCTAATCATGAGTGTTTCACACGAACGTCTAACAGGATGAAGTGATGAGGACATGTTGGACAGACATGGATGTAAACTCGCCTGGTTGGCCGAGCCAGTGACTCTGGATACATTTACAGTTCTGAGATCTCTTTCTAACAAAGTTGGATGTCAGTTGCGTCATAAAAAGTTGCCAAGTAATCAATTTTGGTAGTAAATTGTTGCCACATGATGACAAACCCAAACTTTGACAGCCACAATTAGACATAATGAGCTGAAGTGAGTTTCCTGTCACAAAATTCATCAAATCACACTTTTACATTTTACGCATAAAGTCGATCCCCGTGAATCTCTCACTCGGGAAACTTCCTTTCGTTTTAATCAACCAGTCAGTTTCTATAACACAAAATGTAATTATTTTATTTCTCACCGTTCCATTGAGGTCTGTGTGTACGGACGGCAAGATGATGATAACTTGAAATACAGTTTACATAGACGGTGATTACATGAACATCAACGGAGCCAAAACAATTAGTAAATCTGCAACTGTAATCGATCAGCAACAGTCTCTGGTTCCAGCTTCTCAAACCAGAGGGTTCTGCTGATTTGTATCATTTTAAACTGTAAACTTTGTAAATCTTTGGGTTCTGCAAGATTGATCGAACAGAACAAAACATTTGAAGACGTCATATTAAGTTCTGAGAGGTTTAAACACTTCGTAGACTAAGAAAAGATCAAAGAGTCGAGGAAATATATGCAGATTATTCAATCATGAAGATAATTATTAGCTGCAACTAAAACATGTCGTGTTTTTAAAGGACACAAACCTTGTTAGTAGTGTTTATTCCTTCGTCCCGCTAAGACGACTCTGAGTGAGTGTGTGTGTGTGTGTGTGTGTGTGTGTGTGTGTGTGTGTCTGTGTGTGTCTGTGTGTTTTCATGTTGCACAACCAGTCCAGTCGTGTAATGCTTTTTGATACGGTTCATTTCTGTAGGTAAATGTTCTCACCACCTCCTTTAACAGTGTTAGCAAGAAGAATGAACACATGAATTCATTCATTCATTGAGACGAGTCGATATAATATATATATATAATATATATATATATATTATATATATATATATATATATATATATATATATATATATATATATATATATATATATATATATATATACATATATATATATATATATATATATATATATATATATATATACATATATATATATATATATATATATATATATATATATATATATATATATATATATATATATATATATATATATATATATATAGTGCCCAGTTTCATAACTTCATTCAAATATGAGCCTGCAGACAAAAGATGACTTTGTGTTGTTGTTGGAGAAATGTTGATACTCATCAAAGCATCTCATGCACATATTTAAGGATTTGATCAGGTATTTAAAAAATGGGAAAACGACCTACAATTCAACTTGTAGTACTTAAAAAACATCACTAGAAGTCAGTGTTTATCTCTACATTCGTCTAAAGAAAATTAATTTAATAATCCTTCTCAACTTTATTATAATTCAATATCTGTACAATGTTATTTCTTGCGACAGAGGAGCTGTTTTACTCGTTATGAAGTGTACGTCTGTTTATTGTCTTCTGTGGCTCAGGCTTCCATTGAACTGCATTATGGGAAATGTAGGATCCAGCCTTTCAGAAGCTCGAGACATAAACAGTCTAAAAATCAAGATGTCACGGATGCAACACTTTGAATTCAACCATTTTATTTTCTATCTTGTAAATCCCCTGACTTTTCTGAAGTTAAAATCTAAATGATTTAAAAGAATTAAGGTATTTTAGTAGTTTAAGCTTTACTACATCTTCTGCTACTTTATACTATCACTCCACTACATTTCATTGAAAAACATTGTACATTTATATACACTATATGTATTTACTAACTTAAGTTGCTCTGCAGATTCACAAGAATACACAATTAAATCAACAAATTAATTCAGAATTCACATAAAATAAAATGTTAAATATATATAGTAAAAAAAATAGCTAAATAAATAATAATAATAGTAAATAATACAAATAGTTCAATATATGTTATTGTGCATAATGAGTGCTTTGGTAGCATTTAAAGGTTTTTATTGTCCCACGCACTGAAGCTACAGGGTCGCTGTGGCTCCTCCAACACATACAGTTTACTTCAAAATAAATAAAGTCATAAAATGGTGCAAGACACAGGAATAAGTAGAATATGTGCACATGAAATAGAGACAGTTAAATACTGTGTACTGTAATATTATAGTATATTGTGATGCTTTTTCTTCAGTTAAATATCAGAGTGCACATACACATACTTAACCACAGGGGGGTTTCCTGTTCTCCCGAGCAGGAGCACAAGGGGAGGAGGAAAGTGGGAGGAGAGGAGAGAAGGAATGTCTGAGCTGAGGCATTGTGTTTGGTTATCGCACAGCGAGAGAGGGAGGGAGGAGGGAGGAGGGAGGAGGTGTGACTCATCCAGCTCCTTCACGTGTGGATGGAAACTGCTGGAGTATTTATATCAGCAGTGATACCTTGTGAAGTGCTTCAAACTCTCTTCTGATCGTCTGCTGGTTTAAAGGTCATCGGCTCAGTCGGAGGACTAGAAGCCTAATTGACTGATCTGACACTTGATTGGTTGAGTGTAATTGACTGGAAGTGTGTGTTGCTGCTCTGCTGGCTGCAGGATGAGCGGAGCAGGGGAGGTGGTGTGTGAAGGCTGGCTGAGGAAGTCCCCGCCGGAGAAGAAGCTGCGTCGTTATGTGAGTACTTACTTACTAAAAGTGTGTGTTGGGTGTTTTCTTTAGATGTTGACAT
>NC_041372.1:14233496-14299989 GCF_900634415.1 Cottoperca gobio
GGGAACAAAGTTGGGATGGATGGACCCTTTCTTTTTAAGTGTGGGTTGTGTGAGTCAGTGTGAAAACCAGTGGGAGGAGAGAAAACATGCAGAGAGAAGAGATGGACAGAGAAGTCCTCAGGACGTCTGTGACTCAGATGTAGAATACATTCAAATATCACAAGAAATGGTTTTATGTGTCACAGCTTTGCCTTTTACAATCATTTGAACTTCGTCTTGGTTTTATAAGGACTTTAATGCCCACGATGACAGATTCAGTTTTCATATAACTCATGTTTTGTCCCTTTTGGATCACTTGGCTCACAGACATTGAGGCAAAGACAAATGTGAGGCCATGCAACACAGTTAGTGTCGACGTTAAGCAACGAGCGTTAACTGAAGTTAAATGTTTTATGGTAAATGTAACTGATCTGTCTTTTTAAGCTAATCTGTATTTAGCATTACTGGTACACCTGTAAAATCCAATACAATGCAGCAGCTCAGACATTTTACAAAGATAATATTTTTCAGTTATGTTCGACACGTTATTAATTATTAATTTCTAATGTTTTTATATCCCATTTAAAAACACATTTCAATATAACTAAGTACAGTTCAACCCTACTAACTAAGACCCGCAATAAGACCCATGAAGAAGAAAAGAAAATATTCACATCCACATTTCTCATATGTTGACAAACACTCCAATACCCATAATGCCCTGCAGGGGGACACAGGAACATGGAAGAGTTTTCTCCAAACTTTTCCCTACTCATTTGCGTGACTTGTCTCTCTACAGTTCGGGAGAGACCTGCTGTCTCCGGCTCGTCCTCCATCGCAGCGATGTCCCCGCCCACTGGCACCAGCGCCATCACCGCGGTAACAAGGTCAGTGCCCCCCCCCTATGACCCGGTGAGTGTGCGAAACCTGGAGCACGGTGGAATTGCAGAAGAAGACTACCTGTGGTTATCTCAGTGCCAGAGTCACATCAGGTAAACAAACACACACACACACACACACACACACACACACACACACACACACACACACACACACACACACAAATACAGTAAACAAGACTCCATTTTGGTTTCCAATCTCTTTATAGCCATTGTTTGGAGAGTTGCAGTGTATACAGACCTCAATCCAAGAACATTTGTAACATATATGTCTTATAAACCTCACGCGCTTTCAACCTCAAAGATCTCACAAACACCACAGAAGAAGAGCTCACACTAGTCGACCATGCAAAAGTCTCGAGGACAGAAAGTGCATTTTATTTCGGCTCTAATCTTTGATCTCAAGTCCTGACCAGCTACTGCAACAATAATGAGTTTCTGAGTCGTGAGTTTTTACCAGACTGAAGGTAAATCATCCAGATGAACAGTCAGAGTTACAGGTTCAGACATGTTGAATCTGAAGAAGAGGTTTAGAGGTTAATCTCAGCCTGGATCACACCCATCGCTTTCTAAAAGGGTTGACTCCACAAACCTTCATGGGACTTTTCCTCAGAACACAATAAAACATGTTTCCCTCCTCAGTTGGAGAGATTCTTATCTGTCCAGATAGTTTTGGTTGTGATTTGGAGATTTAGCTGGAGCTCGAAGAAACTGCTGCTTAGTTTTCTTACTTAAATATGAACCGTTTCAATGAGAACTACTTTCTACCAAAGGATTTTTTGGAGGCATTATGTTTTCGGGGTTTCAGTCCGTCCGTCCCATTCTCATGAACACAATATCTCAAAGACACCTCGAGGGAATTTCTTCAAATTTGTCCCAAACTGATTAGATTTTGGTGGTCAGAGGTCAAGGTGACTGTGACCTCACAAAACAAGTGTTTAACTGAAGAATTCATATGCTAATTATGACATGTGTACATTACATATGTAAATATATAGAGATGATGTTTTGGACGGACGTGGATGCAAACTGCAACCTGCAAATTCTAATGTATTGTATTTTTGGTGAACTGACTCTTGTTTGACTCTCTGTGTCTCCAGGCCTCCTTTAGGTTCTCTTGAAACTGACTACAACGACAACCTCTACCCTCCACCCTCCACCACCTCCTCTTCCTCTTCCTCTTCCTCCTCTCCTTCCCTTCTTCCTAACGGCCTCCCACCTCCATCGTCGTCCTCCTCGTCCTCTTCCTCCAGCTTTAGGACAGCCCTTTGGACAGTTGCCTCCAGCCAGTCACTGGATACCAGCATGACCTCTGACCTCCAGAGACGACCCGGTAGACCTCGCTGTCACCCGTCTCCTCATCCCAGGAAGCACTCCCTGGACTTCCACCTGCGACCTGTGGCGATACCTCTCAGCGACGATATACACGCCGCCCTGCATCCAAATACGCACTCGAACACCACCAGTGGTTACCAGATCCCACGTCCGGCGTCCACCACGCAACCACGACCTCTTCGCCGCCCATCCTCTACCCCCAGTGTGGACTCCCTAACCCAGGCGGAGCTCAACGCCACCACCCCAACTCCTCCTCCACGCCCGCCCAAACCTCACACCATCGCCGCCCAGGGAGAGAGCTCAGCTGTGGGCACGGGGCGGGCGACGCTCCCCCGATCCACCTCAGAGTCCGAGAGGAGGGATGTATATGTAGAAGGAGGGCTGCCAAGGAGCCACACTATGACTATGCCAGGACGCACACAGACAGGTAAGAGGAAAACCGTCTGTCCTGACCTTTAATCCCGTATATGTGGAGAGGAAAAGGGAAAATTCATATGAGCTCGCCATTGTGACAATATCAAGCATCTCTTCATCTTAAAGATATAATATGTAACTTTTCCACATCTAGACATAGTTATGTATTTTGTTGAGTTCTTTACTTACATTAATGTTTTATTCAAGGTCACGGTGCGTTTCATTTGTTCGCCCATTAATGCCGTTGTATCCCCTTTGTGAAGATGGTGAAGAAGACAACACGTTACTTCACCACACCACCAAACTCCGTCTTTTGTTATTGTTTTTCCTAAGAGACCCCTAGTGGCAGAACGTGATATATTGTGCGTTTCAGTAAACAAGCCTCAAAACAGCCAAAGAACTCCGGACATATTGTTGCCTTAAAATGTATTACGACTACACGCTGGCGAGCATTTCTTCAGCTTGTTGTTATCTGTCGTGTAAATCAGGAGTGTTCTGGGAATAAATACTGTTCCCAATTCAATATTTAGTAAGAGAATTAAAAACCTGGCACCTGAGAGGAGATCGAGCGGCTTTACTGTGCAGAACTGCAGCGATGATGGATTATATCCTCACAGCTGAAACTATTTGTTCCTGTTTGCACCTTAATTTGATTGGAGTTCCATTAATAAGACGAGACCTTTGACCCACAACAGCACAAAGAGGTTTTTTCAGCCAAATCTCTGTTTCCAGCCTGGTTGGTTAAAAATGATGGCGACACAGCTGCTTAAGAACACATTAAGGACAATGGCCTCTGTATTCAGACGTGCTAGGACTTGATGCTTTGTGCACAAAGTGTTTGCTTTCTTAGTGTCGAATCTGCCCATGCACTCAATTGTTAAAGCTGCACAAATGTTCTGCCAAGAATGAGATTCACTTTGTATTAGTGGTCCTTTTCCATGTAGAATCATGCAACATTTACACCAATAATGTGGCATTTTGTAAAGATTAAGATAAGCGTATTTCCCAAAATGTCATAATAACTATTGGTTTTGAAGTATTGTGCGTCAGGTGGTTTGTGTTTAAGTCTAAACACTCTGTGTTGCAGGTTGTGACTCTTTTTACATCCCTCGGTCTCTGTCGGACAGAGCGAGCATGTTCGAGTTCAGCGAGAGCTTCAACAGTTACTTTGTAAGTTCAAACCTCAAGAATGAAAAAATTCAGTCCTGTCGTCACTTAGTTTATATTTGATCTCTGCATCTGTCTCTCCCTCTCAGTTTAATAAAGGCATGGTACCTCTGGGTAGTGTTTGCTCTGAAGATGATGACGTGGATGAAAACTATGTTCCCATGAGCGCTGCCACCACTGAGCCTCCTGTTACAGCCCGGTGAGTCAGAAATACGTAATCTGGTGATGTTCATGTAATGATTTGTTTTTAAATACGTTTTATACTGAAAGTCTTCAATTTGAACCTGCAGTTAATGATCATTTGAACAATTATATTATATACGATTCCAGATGTGTAGGGTGTATGTGATGAACTTTGTGATGAAGTTTCCTTCATGAGAAGATTCTCCTCCTTCTTCACATAAATAAAGTCTTTAAAAAGCCTCTTGATCAGCTGGAAGATGATGTCACAAAGCTGGAAACAGTTTTTCTGAGGAACTCATGAAAAGTTGACTTTTTTGAGACAAAGTTACAAATACATGATGATGTTATAGAATATGATGCAGTGTGTACATTAAACTACCAACAGGATGTAAAGAAGGGAAACATCTGCAGCAGGAACATTAAAACACACATTAATGTAACAAGAACATGTAACACACACATTAATGTAACAGGAACATGTAACACACACATTAATGTAACAGGAACATGTAACACACACATTAATGTAACAGGAACATGTAACACACACATTAATGCAACAGGAACATGTAACACACACATTAATGTAGCAGGAACATGTAACACACACATTAATGTAAC
Source organism: Cottoperca gobio (assembly GCF_900634415.1). NCBI lineage: Eukaryota > Metazoa > Chordata > Actinopteri > Perciformes > Bovichtidae > Cottoperca > Cottoperca gobio. The sequence goes on from NC_041372.1 coordinate 14,238,095, forward strand.
AGGAACATGTAATACACACATTAATGTAACAGGAACATGTAATACACACATTAATGTAACAGGAACATGTAACACACACATTAATGTAACAGGAACATGTAACACACACATTAAGGTAACAGGAACATGTAACACACACATTAATGTAACATGAACATGTAACACACACATTAATGTAACATGAACATGTAACACACACATTAATGTAACAGGAACATGTAACACACACATTAATGTAACAGGAACATGTAAGACACACATTAATGTAACACACACATTAATGTAACACACACATTAATGTAACAGGAACATGTAACACACACATTAATGTAACAGGAACATGTAACACACACATTAATGTAACAGGAACATGTAACACACACATTAATGTAACAGGAACATGTAACACACACATTAATGTAACAGGAACATGTAACACACACATTAATGTAACATGAACATGTAACACACACATTAATGTAGCAGGAACATGTAACACACACATTAATGTAACAGGAACATGTAACACACACATTAATGTAACAGGAACATGTAACACACACATTAATGTAACAGGAACATGTAACACACACATTAATGTAACAGGAACATGTAACACACATTAATGTAACAGGAACATGTAACACACACATTAATGTAACAGGAACATGTAACACACACATTAATGTAACAGGAACATGTAACACACACATTAATGCAGCAGGAACATGTAACACACACATTAATGTAACAGGAACATGTAACACACATTAATGTAACAGGAACATGTAACACACACATTAATGCAGCAGGAACATGTAACACACACATTAATGCAACAGGAACATGTAATACACACATTAATGTACAGGAACATGTAACACACACATTAATGTAACAGGAACATGTAACACACACATTAATGTAACAGGAACATGTAACACCACACATTAATGTAACAGGAACATGTAACACACACATTAATGTAACAGGAACATGTAACACACACATTAATGTAACAGGACATGTAACACACACATTAATGTAACAGGAACATGTAAGACACACACATTAATGTAACAGGAACATGTAACACACACATTAATGTAACAGGAACATGTAACACACACATTAATGTAACAGGAACATGTAACACACACATTATGTAACAGGAACATGTAACACACACATTAATGTAACAGGAACATGTAACACACACACATTAATGTAACAGGAACATGTAACACACACATTAATGTAACAAGGAACATGTAACACACACATTAATGTAACAAGGAACATGTAACACCACACATTAATGTACAGGAACATGTAACACACACATTATGCAACAGGAACATGTAACACACACATTAATGTAACACACACATTAATGTAACACACACATTAATGTAACACACACATTAATGTAACACACACATTAATGTAACAGGAACATGTAACACACACATTAATGTAACACACACACATTAATGTAACAGGAACATGTAACACACACATTAATGTAACAGGAACATGTAACACACACATTAATGTAACACACACATTAATGTAACACACACATTAATGTAACACACACATTAATGTAACACACACATTAATGTAACAGGAACATGTAACACACACATTAATGTAACACACACACATTAATGTAACAGGAACATGTAACACACACATTAATGTAACAGGAACATGTAACACACACATTAATGTAACACACACATTAATGTAACACACACATTAATGTACAGGAACATGTAACACCACAATAATGTAACACACACACATTAATGTAACAGGAACATGTAACACACACATTAATGTAACAGGAACATGTAACACACACATTAATGTAACAGGAACATGTAACACACACATTAATGTAACAGGAACATGTAACACACACATTAATGTAACACACACACATTAATGTAACAGGAACATGTAACACACACATTAATGTAACAGGAACATGTAACACACACATTAATGTAACACACACACATTAATGTAACAGGAACATGTAACACACACATTAATGTAACAGGAACATGTAACACACACATTATTGTATTGAATCATTCCTTTAAGGACCGATGAGATCCTTTTATGAAACCCGTGGAAACATCTCAGGTTTAGTGGAAATCCTTACTGATCCCTGCACTTCTGGGATATATTTAGAAAACACTTTTCATTTCTAATCTCTTCTCCTCTGGCTCCAGGGTGCCTCCACATCCTCCCTCTGACCCCTCTGTGCTGCTCCAGGATGCCAACTACGTCCCCATGACCCCCCTCGCCTCTTCCCTTCCCGGTCATCCCAGCCCTGCCACAGGGGACCCGGCATCCATGGGGAGGCAAGTCCCCCCACCCGCCCACATGGGTTTTCGTAACTCCCCCCTGACTCCCGTCGCCCATCTCACCCCGCCGCTCCGGAGGAACACCATGAACACTGCCGGGGGAGTGGAGGTGGAGGCCATGCCCCCTCCCATCCACCGCAACCTGAAGCCACAACGCAGAGGTGAGCAGGAGCTTAGGATCGGGGAAACATCAATAAGATATTCATAAAGACTATGGAAATATTTAAAAATATTAGAAAAATATCTTCAAGAAACATAAATATAGAATAGAAATGTAATAGAAATATTTTTAAAAAACGTACAAGAAAATTAAATATAGAATTCAAAAAGAATTTAATGAAATAAGAACAATACTATAAACACTACAATAGAAATAAAATACAATACAATGTGAAAAAATATTTTTCAAAAATTGTAAAAGAAATGTAAATATACAAAAAACATAAAAATACATTAGAAATTTGAAAAACATAGATATAGAATACAAGAACAATTCAATAAAATATGAAAAAGATAGTATAATAAAATTAAATATGCACAATATATCTGAATCAAAAATAGAAGAGATGTGTCGTTCAGAAATGTTCTAAAGATTGACCAGAGAACATGCAACGGTGCACAGTACGAAGCATCAAAAGAATATGCTTCCTGCTCTCAGATGTTGGGAATCTCTGCAGGAGTTTGTGCCACTCAGTCTGCAGAGAGGACGGACGGACAGACTGCTGCAGAGCCCAAACACAAAGCGACAGGTGCGAGAACATTGCAGTCAAACGGTGCTTCAGTTCTTTTTCTCACTTTCTCTGCACATTCCCGCTGCGTTGCTCTCGGTTTGTCATTTCTCGCCTCTCTTGTTCCCCTTCGGCCTCTTTTTCAGTTTTAATTATTTACCTGCTTCCACTTTGCTCAACACGGCTGCAGCACAAGTGCATGACAGCCACACTCTCTAACACAGCTTATAGAAAGTCACATTAAATATTAGTAAAGGCTCTTCAGCACTCACGCCGCTTCATTGGAGGTTTCACTGTGTAGAGGGAGTTTTATTTTCAAACATAAATCATTAGTATTTCATTTGTTTGTACTTTCTGTTTTACTCACAGCTTTTCAGAAAACAGTAAAACAGAAAAGTTACTCATCATGAGGATTCATTTACGTGTATTTATGAGGACACTTGCGTGCGTATCCAGATAAAGTCCAGAAGACGCTTTTATTCACACTTAGTCACATACAGACGGCAAATAATGAAAACATCATTTTTCCTGCACTGGTTCATTTTCAGATTTTGGGTTATTATGTTCCACAACTCGTCTTCTCTCAGACTAGTGGAAATATTACATCCAGAATCAGAATTTAGAGTTTATGTTTCTAACTTTGTGTGTTTGTGTCTGTAGATTTCTCCTAAACTCACCAACAGTTACATCACATAATGCTCATTTACATATTTAAACATCACCTGTCAGAAGACGTGTAATATAAAAAGGAATTGTGTTAATGTGAGTCATGAAGTGGGGAAGTTTCAGCTGATATGTGTTTATCTGCTCGTTAGTGTGATCAGTAACACCTGCACGTCCTCCAGGTGTGTTGCATCAGCAGCTGATTACGAGTCAGATTGTTTCCCATGTGAGATGCAGACCCTCCAAACTCCCCCTGCACTCCCCCTGGTGTTGTTTTATAAGGAGGAGTTATCTGAGTTATCTCACTCTCTCTGTCCCCCCCCCCCCCCCCCCCCCCCCCTCTCTCTCTCTTCTCCCCCTCTCGTCTGTCTCTCTCCTCTCCTCTCTGTCGCTCTCCGTCTCTCGCTCTGTCTCCCTCTCTGTCTGTCCTCTCTCTCCTGTCTCGCTCTCTCTCTCTGTCTCTCTCTCTCTCTCTGTCCTTGTCTCTCTCCTGCTCTCTCCTCTCCTGTCTCTCTCTCTGTCCTCTCCTCTCTCTCTCTCTCTGTCTCTCTGTCTCTCTCTCTCTCTTCCTCTCTCTCTGTCTCTCTCCTCTGTCTCTCTCTCTCTGTCTCTCTCAGATCTCTCTCTGTCCTCTCTCTCTGTCTCTCTGTCATCTCTCTCTCGTCTCTGGTCTCTGTCTCTCTCTCTGTCTCTCTCTCTGTCTCTCTCTCTGTCTCTCTCTATCTCTCTGTCTCTCTCCTCTGTATCTGTCGCTGTCTCTCTCTCCTGTCTCTGATCTCTACTCTCTCTGTTCTCTCTCTCTCTCTCTTTCACTCTCTCTGTCCTCTCTCTCTGTCTCTCTCTCTGTCCTCTCTCTCTGTCTCTTGTCTCTCTCTCCCTGTCTCTCTCTCTCTCTCTGTCCCTCTCTCTCTCGGTCTCTAGGTCTCTCTCTCTGTCTCTCTCTCTGTCTCTCTCTCTGTCTCTGCTCTCTCTCTGTCTCTCTGTCTCTCTCTCTCTCTCTCTCCTGTCTCTGCTGTCTCTCTCTCTCTCTCTCTCTCTGTTCTCTCTATCTGTCTCGCTGTCTCTCTCTCCTCTCTCTCTGGTCTCTCTCTCTGTCTACCACCTCTCTCGCTCTCTCTGTCTCTCTTCTCTCTCTCTCTCTCTCTCTCTCTCTCTCTCTCTCTCTCTCTCTCTCTCTCTCTCTCTCTCTCTCCCCCAGTGAAACCAGCTCCTCTGGACATCACTCCAGTGCAGCAGGACTGGCAGGAAGTCCCGCCCCCTGTCCGCTCGCCTGTCACTCGAACCTTCACACGAGAGTAAGTGTGTGTGTGTGTGTTTGTGTAAAAGTATTTCAATATTTAATGTCTCCTCCAGAACCAGAGAGGCTTTGCTGCCCCCTGTGGGGCTGAAGAAGCTGCTAGACTGAGAAATAATAATAATAATTCATGACAATTCATACAACGGAGCTGGAAAAGTGCAGATTGTTGGGTTGATGTATTCATCAAGACGTGCTGTAAAGAAGTGAGGATGAGCTCCTCACAGGGACCCTATATACTATATTCAAACTCCAATAAGCTCCCAAAACGCTAGCTGTACTGTAGAAACACGTTTATTAAGTTACTCCGTCGTCAGGGATCATCTTAACATCGGGTAGGAATAGGTTATCCACTCGTTATCAATCAGTTGGATGTAGGGTTCACCGTCAGCCGATGTAGCCTATATCTAACGTACCTCTAACGTATTCACGTACTGTATTTACGTATGTCTAACGTAACGTAACTTATGTGTAACGTCTGCATATCTTATGAAGCACAAGTTGGGTACGTCCGGTAATTTTGAACATGCTCAAAACATTTTCACGGCCTCAGCGTTCAACAACGCACCCCAGCGTAACACAGCGAGCTCTTAACGAATACTACTTATACCTTATATCAACGTACACCAGCGTGTTGCCGATATTTTGTATACGCCATATTTTTGTATACGTTATGCATTTGTTGGGCATTCGTCTGATACATTTTGTATATCCGATGAAAAGTTGGACGTATTTTCATACATGCCAGCATAAGTTTCTGTCATACGGAGGTGTGTGACAGGGCCTTTAAGAAGGAAGGAAATAAAAATACAGCAATTTCTCTCTTTCTTTAAATGTGTGTGTGTGTGTGTGTGTGTCAGTCCATCCAGTCTGCAGTATGTCAGGCCGACCTCCGCACACAGCTCCTCCCCCTCCTCCGACTCTGATGACACTGATGACAGCTACGTCGCCATGACAACGACCTCCAGCCTCAGCTTCAGCACCGGGGAGCCGGTAAATCCCCCGCCCTTACTTTCCCATCATCCTTCTTTTTCTTCCACCCTTCATCTATACTTAACTACACTTTGTGTGTGTGTGTGTGTGTGTGTGTGTGTGTGTGTGTGTGTGTGTGTGTGTGTGTGTGTGTGTGCGCGTAGTCTCTGAGGCTGATGCTGCACCGGGCTTCAGAGGGCGGGGTCAGCAGCCCGATGCTACGGCGAGCCAGAGGCGACAAACAGGTGGAGTACCTGGACCTGGACCTCCACACAGGGCGCTCGACACCAACACGACAGGTGACAGCGTGTATTTATAATACTGTTATATTGTGCAGCCCTGTTTGCATCTGTGGATTTAGGTTTTTGGTTATAATTTTCCAATAGTCGTTAAATAGAGACAGAAATTAGAGAGTTTATCCACAAGAGGGCGCCAAGACATTAATGATGATACGTGTTGTTGTCTGATCACAACACAGTTCATTCATAATGTGCATCATCAATATTTGTATATCTTACATGTTCAATTCTATTAGTCTATTTAGCTTTTTACTTTTCACTGCTGCAAATGTCCCCGCTGTGACTAATAAAAGACTCTTATCATCTTTTTACTTTCCTTCTTGCATCAATAAATTAATAAACTAATAAAACTATTTATCACAACCAGAAACGCTGCACAGCAGAAGCTGGCGGCCGGCAGGTAGGAGCCAGCGAGGAGCGTGCACAAGGCGGGCGTACACGTGTGGACTACGTGGTGGTGGACCCCAAAAGAACAAAGGCCCTGAGGAGCACCAGAGAAGCATGGCATGATGGGAGGATGTCCACGGAGAAGGAGAAATGCTAGACATGCACCAACACACACACACACTGTGATACAGACGTCACATGGTATCAGCTGTTCGGTGTAAGCGAGTGCACGATGATCATCGCTGCGACTGAAGGACAAACAAGTCGAGGGCTGACAATCTGCATCTAATTAAAAATGTGTCCACTGTAGAGAGACTTCTTGCAAAGCACACTTTTATTTTATGGAACAAGTGAATGTAGGGAAAGTGACGATACACGTGTTTCATATTAGAGAACATTAGCTCCTAACCCTAACCCAATGAGATGTAATGTAAACAACTGGAGGATCCTAATGTTGTAGCAATACAAGGTCACAGGTTTGATACCAGTTTCTAATCATTTAGTTCTCTGAACATGTTCGGTGGACAAAGCAGAATAATTATCAGTGATTATTTTAAATCAAGTATGAAATGTGAGTCCTTCCATTGATCCTGTGATGACAGACAGCTGTCCAACAATAAAGAATAAACACTGCACTCAGTCTTTGGGCTTCTTGTGTGTTTTGTATTGATGTTCACATCACATGACAGAAAGCCGTCTGACTCCAGCTCAGCTTCACCGTGCAGTTCCTCTCGTGGCCACTAGATGCTGCAAACCATCAAGTAAGAAAGTACAAGTGTAATGTAATGTAAGCGATTTCACAGTGTCGGACGGTGGAATTGATGTAGATAAATGCTGGAAAAGAAGGAAAATTGCTGTAATTCCAAATAGAACAAGATTAACCATAAACTTCTCATTCTCTAAATTTAAATGTTGTTTTATTGTCATTTAAATTAATTTATAAAAGTGCAGCTTACACACATCACCAGGTAAACATGTATTCGGAGCTGTCATGGAGTGTGTTCTTGTTCAGCCTTTTGTTTAAGTTTGGTGTATCTGCTCTCCCACCACCCCCTTCCTGTCTACACACCTGTCCGTCATCTGCAACCAGCACACCTGTCTGAAATCAAGTCATCTCCTCTCCCCTACAAGATGTTTTAACTAAAAGAGAGATTTATTTCAGGAAAGCTTACAAAATTCCAAAAATTGCAAAGTAACAAATAAAAAATACAGACCAGCGGGTGAGACGCGGTAGCCACGAGGGGAAAACATCATGTAACATGAATGATGACCGGACAAGGAACACTGGGACAGACAGGGATATATACACACAACCACTAAACGAGGGAACGAGACACAGCTGGGAGAGAAAGGCAAATACACAGGAGGAAACTAATCAACAATCACAAAGGGAGGGAAAACACAGAGTCCGGAAGAACAACTAGACATGACACAAGGGGGAGTGAACACTTCAAAATACTCACAAGTCCCCGGCTGGGCGCCACTACGTTGGAATTCACCCCGGTGGACGAGAGGGTCCCTGCGCCTTCGGGTTATGGGGGGGAAACTCTGACTGTTGTTTAGGGCTATGACCCAAATAGCAGTTCGGAGTATTCGGCCTTCTTGGAGACCCTGAATGGAGCCCTGCAGGGGGCTCCAGTAGGGGACCCATAAAGATGCTCATCAAAGCTTGTGGTACCAGAGCACCCTAGGCCAAAGGTCAATAATCGATTTTGTGATCGTATCATCTGATCTGCGGCCGCATGTTTTGGACACACGGGTGAAGAGAGGGGCGGAGCTGTCAACTGATCACCATCTGGTTGTGAGTTCGATCAAGGGGTGGGTGAAGGTGCTTCTGGAAAACCATCCGGCAACTCAGGAGGCGGAAGCGGGGAACCGTCCAAGCTGTATACAGCAAGGGAGGGACCCTGCTGACTTCAACTGAGAAAGTTATCGGGCGGTGGAAGGAGCACTTTGAGGAACTCTTAAATCCGACTGACACGCTATCTATGGTAGAGGCAGAGCTGGAAGCTGATGGGGGATCATTGCCAATTTCCCTGATGGAAGTCACTGAGGTAGTCAAACAACTCCACAGTGGCAAAGCCGCAGGGGTTGATGAGATCCGTCCAGAAATGCTGAAGGCTTTGGATGGGGATGTCTTGGTTGACACGCCTCGTCAACATTGCGTGGAAGTCTGGGGCAGGAACCTCTGATTGAAGAGGAACAATGCGGATTCTGTCCTGGCCGTGGGAATGAGCCCTTACCCCCAAGTGAAGGAGTTCAAGTACCTCGGGGTCTTGTTCGCGAGGGAGGGGACGATGGAGGGAGAGATTGGGCGGAGAATCGGAGCAGCGGGGGCGGTACTGCAGTCACTTTACCGCACCGCTGAGCCAGAAAGCAAAGCTCTCGATCTACCGGTCGATCTTCATTACTACCCTCACCTATGGTCATGAAGGCTGGGTCATGACCAAAAGAATGAGATCACGGGTACAAGCGGCCGAAATGGGTTTTCTCAGACGGGTGGCTGGATTCTCCCTTAGAGATAAAAGGAGCCAGTTGAGGTGGTTCGGACATCTAGTAAGGATGCCACCTGGGTGCCTCCCTATGGAGTTGTTCCAGGCACGTTCAGCTGGGAGCAGCCCCCGGGGAAGACCCAGGACTCGGTGGAGAGATTATATCTCCTCACTGGCCTGGGAACGCCTCGGGATCCCCCAGTCGGAGCTGGCGGATGTGGCCCGGAGAAGGTAAATTTAGGGTTCCTTACTGGCGCAGCTGCCCCCGCGACCCGACCCCGGATAAGCCGTAGACGATGGATGGATGGATGGATGGATGGATGGATGGATGGATGGAGTTTGCACACACTAGAGTCTGCACACACAAGAGTCTGCAGACACAAGAGTCTGCACACACTAGAGTCTGCAGACACAAGAGTCTGCACAAACAAGAGTCTGCAGACACAAGAGTCTGCACACACTAGAGTCTGCAGACACAAGAGTCTGCAGACACAAGAGTCTACACACACTAGAGTCTGCAGACACAAGAGTCTACACACACAAGAGTCTGCACACACAAGAGTCTGCACACACAAGAGTCTGCACACACTTTGGATCTGCTCACACACTAGAGTCTGCACACACTACAGTCTGCACACACTACAGTCTGCACACACAAGAGTCTGCACACACAAGAGTCTGCACACACAAGCCTCTCAGTGGTGGGAAAGTGTAGAGCTACAAGTCAACTGATGACGGCAGAACAAAGAGTTCCTTCCTCCTGCTCTGCTCCTCCCAGTTCAAGAAAAGAATAAAAACCGACACGATCCAAAGGTCACAGAACAGACCGCAGAATACACGACACACGCAGTGAATATGTAAGTCTCATGTGTAAAACACCTGGCAGCGGTCCATGTGAACTGTGAATGTCGACTCTCATTTAACACATCCGAGGAACCAGCTCCTGCTGTGTGTTTCCACATCCCATAATCCGTCTACTCGGGGACTTGAACCTGCCACCCTCCGGTTCACAAGCCAAGTCCGTCCTGACTGACAACTTCTGACTTTTTAGGATTTGATCTATTTTATTTTTTTGATGTAATTAATGTTAACTTTCAACATGTAAATGTTAAAGATGCTTTGGTAATATGTCGTACAGTGTGACGTGTAGTTTCTTCTAAATGTGAGATCCAGTTGAACCTACGAGTCCTTTGATTCAGTCCCAGAGTGTCACATATTTACTGAGACTGTAAATATGCTTTTGTTAATAAATGTTCTGTGGTTTATGACGACTTTATTAAATACTGGCCGTCCTGTTAAAAGTGTTACTCCTGCTAATACTGAGCAGATTCCATATCTACCCCTCACTGTGTATTATGTTGATATTACCTCAACATCAAGACCAAGCAAATGTTAAAACCTGAAAACCGTTCTCCCTTTTTGTTTCTGAAATAATTGAATGATGCAACCCTGGATGTTATTTACTAAAAAATTAAAAATGTTGGATTTTCTTTTTTTTTCTTGTAATGTTTTTATTGGTATTTTTGGAGAAGACCATTTTACAACAGATTTAATAATAATAATAATAATAATCTCTCTGCACTTTGCTGCTTTCTTGCACCTGGTGAGATGCTGACCTGCATGTTGTCGTCTCAGTACCTGAACTGTTGCAATGACTATAAAGTGAAATACAATCTAAAAAAAGAACTGAGCAGGGATGGGACTCGCACTCTTTAGTCACCAGTCAGTTCTTGGCTCAGTATCAGGGCACAATTCCAAAACACATTGACACTCCCCGTACCTGAATGTAACCTGGGTATAACTGATCTGTTGACTTCAACTTCCTCTAAATTAAACCGGTATCTCCGGATGTTTGTGATGAAGTTTCCCTTACGCGAGGATTCTCCTGCTTCTGCTGCTTTTTAAGTGTTTAAAAGCCTCTTGAGCCTCTCGGCTGGAAGATGCTTCGTGACAAAGCTGGAAACTGTTCTTCTGAGGATCTCATGAAAAGTTTACTTTTTACAGACACATGGTTCAAACAGGAACATGTAACAATGCGACCTGAAACCTCAATATGACGCAGACAGTCTCATCACAGCACGCAGCGTCACTACTTCTATCACTATGTAAGTGTTTTTATTTTAATATTATTATTTCACGTCAGTCTTAATGATCTTATCTCAAAATGATTGTGTTGCATCTACTGTGCATAATATATTATAAAACTAGAGCTGACTGGGAAAGTCTGGAAATAATAGAAGGACAACAGACAAGTAATAATAATATATATTGTATATGTATATAATATATATGTATTATATATATATATATATATATATATATATATATATATATATATATAATACATATATATTGTATATATGTATGTATATATAGTAAATCTGTGGAACTTCAGATCGTTTTTCTTAAACCAGTAAAGAGAAAAGTTTGTTTTTACTTTTTACCTAAAACATAAATGGTGTTCAGACTCTCAGAGGATTAATAAGACTAGTAAGAAGAAGAAGAAGAAGAAGAAGAAGAAGAAGAAGAAGAAGAAGAAGAAGAAGAAGAAGAAGAAGAAGAAGAAGAAGAAGAAGAAGAAGAAGAAGAAGAAGCTGTCAGTCAGAATGAAGATGAAGATAAATATAAAAAGTATTTCTTGCTGACAGACAAACTCTTCTTCTCTCCATGTTTCTGACTCTTCATGTGGGCGTGTCTGAAAACAGCAGATAATAAAGTGAAAGTTATTCCTGCTCATATGTCAGCATGTCTCCTATTAACCAGGAGTAGAGCTCAGTGTTGACACACCGGAAACACGCCAGGGCTTTTATTTTGAAAGGAGCTCTGAGAGTTCTGCATCGTCGCCTCTTTTGTGTTGGTTGGTGTCAGAAAGTGAAGCGACAGAAGTGAAGGTTCTCTGGTTCTGTTGTTTCATGTTGATGTGCAGAACCACACACACACCAACTGAAAACAGCTGCTGGTGCTTTTATTATTGTGTTGTATTGAAGTGTTGCCCTGTTGTTCAGCACCACTGCAGCTCAGTGAACACTGCAGCTCACATGTTGGACCACTGGCGCCACCTGCTGACACAAACACCTTCCTGCAGCTGACACACTTTGTATTGGACTATAAATGTGAGATGTGTCCCTGTAAGGACCTTTGACCTCCTGTGTGACTCTCTGTCTCCTCACAGGGAGAAGATGATCTGCAGCATCCTGCTGCTCAGCAGCCTGACCTGCTGTGTCTGTGGTTAGTTTCACTTTGTATCTTTAAAGCACTTCACAGCACTGAGCATCACTAAAGTCTCCACACAAACATCTCTCCATGGAGTTTAAAGGCTCACATGTTCACTTGTCCCCTCTCTGTCTCCTCAACAGGAACATTTGAAGTGACGGTGCCACAGGCTTCCTATCAGGCCGAGGAGAACCACGACATCACACTGGAATGGATGTTCACAACCAGAAGTGACAGTTCTCTGCTCTCCCTTTCTATCTACTGTCAGCTGTTCACTGTTGTCAGACCCTCAGTCCTGTTTTATATACGTGAAGGTGTCGAGGTCCCAGAGTCTCAGGATCAACAGTTTGCAGGACGAGTCCAGTGGAACAAAGACGAGCTCAGAGGAGGACGACTCAGACTGCATGTGTCCAGACTCAGGACTGATGACTCGGGTCTTTATGTGTGTTCAGTGCTCACAGGTCATGGGAGTAACAAGGGGAAATGCTGGCTCAGAGTCTCTGGTAAGTTGACTCAGTAGAGCTCAGTAAGTAAAACAAGACTCAGTCAATAGTGTTGGAGATATTTCATTGTGGAGAAAGTGTTTTTTGTTCACTAAACCACTAAACTCAAATTCCGCTTTTGTATTTCTCTTCATTTTAAACTGTTGTTACACTCTCATAACATGCAATAAATTGTAAATGACTGCCAGATATGTAAAGTTCGAGGTATTGTTTGAAAATGGACAAAAGCACTTACTCACAGGACATGTTCTGACCTTTTTATAGTCAAAATAAGCAAAGTCCAGGCGAAAATGTTGAGGCTTTTTAGGCTTAGGTGTTAATGGGTTAAAGTGAAATCAAATCCTCACGTTGAGAAGCTGGAATCAGAGGACGTCTTCTGAAGAATGTTGCAGATTAGTTTAAGTGTTTCTGACAATCAGCCTCATTTTATTTTCTGTCCTTTACTGCAGCTGCTGTTGAGCCCGAACCTCAGCGACCAACAGAGAGTCCAACAGAGAGTCCAACAGAGAGTATGAGAAGGATCATGATCTATGTTGGACTGATAGCAGTTCTACTGACAGCAGCTCTACTGAGAGCAAATCCACTGACAGCAGCTCTAGTGACAGCAGTTCTACTGATAGCAGTTCTACTGAAAGCAGCTCCAGTGGCAGCAGCTCTACTGATAGCATTTCTACTGATAGCAGCTCTACTGATAGCAGCTCTACTGATAGCAGCTCTACTTACAGCAACTCTACTCACAGCAGTTCTACTGATAGCAGCTCTACTGATAGCAGCTCTACTGACAGCAACTCTACTGACAGCAGCTCTAATGATAGCAGCTCTACTGATAGCAGCTCTACTGAGAGCAGCTCTACTGATAGCAGCTCCAGTGACAGCAACTCCAGTGACAGCAGCTCTACTGACAGCATCTCTACTGATATTAGCTCTACTAATAGCAGCTCTACTCATATCAGCTCTGCTGATAGCAGCTCTACTGACAGCAGCTCTACAGACAGCAGTTCTACTGACAGCAGCTCTACTTACAGAAGCTCTACTGAGAGCAGTTCTAATGACAAACAGCAGCTCTCCTGACTGAAGCTCTACTGACAGCAGCTCTACTGACAGAAGCTCTACTGAGAGCAGTTCTACTGACAGGAGCTCTACAGACAGCAGCTCTACTGACATACAGACGTCGAGTTCCTCAGAGAAACGAGTCATCAGGATAGCGTGACTCCGTCAGGAGTCCAATGAGCATAAAGTGAAAACACAAGAGACAAATTCTCCAACTTCTGTATTAAGAGTCAGAAAAATACTTGTGGAGTGAAATGTGTATTTATATGAAGTCTGGATTATGAGAGAATTGTAATGTTAATTATATATTAATACTAATATCTAAATCAAATCAAATGTATTTGTATAGCCCAATATCACAAATTACACATTTGTCTCAGTGTGCTTTACAGACTGTACAGGATACGACACCCTCTGTCCTTAGACCCTCTGTCCTTAGACCCTCTGTCCTTAGACCCTCACATCGCACAAGGAAAAAACTTCCTAAAAGAAACCCCATAATTAAAGGGGGGAAAAGAAACCTCAGGGAGAGCAACTGAGGAGGGATCCCTCTCCCAGGACAGACAGACTGTAATAGATGTCGTGTGTACAGGATAAACAACATAGTACAAATACAACATTTGACAGAAATGATGTTGTGATCAAAAAAGAGAAAGTATTGATGAATCCAGGATAATGTCAAAAAGGCTTCCCGGTGTCCAGCAGGACCAGGGCAGCAGGTGCAGCCACGATTCCTGATGATGCCCCGGATGCTGTGTTAGTAACAAACATTTACATAAATGCATACAGATAGAGAGGGAGAAGAAGAGAGGGAGGGGAGGAGAGAGGAAGAGAAGAAGAGCAGGGAGGTGTCCCCCGGCAGTCTAAGCCTATAGCAGCATAACTAGGGGCTGATCCAAGGCACACCTGAGCCAGCCCTAACTATAAGCTTTATCAAAAAGGAAAGTCTTTAGCCTGCTCTTAAATATGGAGAGTGTGTCTGCCTCCTGAACACAAACTGGAAGCTGGTTCCCCTGGAGAGGAGCTTGATAGCTGAAGGCTCTGGCTCCCATTGTACTCTTAGAGACTCTAGGAACCACAAGTAACCCTGCAGTCCGGGAGCGTAATGCTCTAGTTGGTTTATAAAGTACTATGAGCTCTTTAAGATATGCTGGAACCTGACCATTAATAGCTTTGTAAGTCAGGAGAAGGATTTTGAATTATATTCTGTATTTTACCGGGAGCGCAGCTAATACAAGAGTAATATGATGCCGTTTCCTAGTTCTTGTCAATAAACATGCCGCTGCATCTACTGTGAAGTGGCTCTGACTCTTCTGTGTGTAAATCATTTTATATCAGAAGTTGTGAGGATCAAAGAGTTCAACAGTATTAATAATAATACACTTTATTAACACTCACAACAGTAACAACATGTTAGCAGGTTGTGTGTACCGTGTAAAGTTATCTGCACATGTTTTTCCAACTCTTCGCTGGTGCTCGTGATCTTTGATTGACGGACCCTGTTCATAGCCATCAAACACGATGCAACAGTCGCCATACCTTGCACGCACATAGTTAGCATATTGTATCGTTATGTCTTTGTATGTCACCTTCTTCTGCCATTTCACTCTATGATCAAGAACATGCATAGCTTGCACCTTTTCCGCACACGGTTGCACACCATTTCCTAGTTGTGCCTTTACAGTTTTACGCATTAAATTGTCCTTGAATAGTGAAGTTGGCATTGTTGTAAGCTCATAGCCAAAGTATGGAGCCATGTCTTCCTCTGTCTGTACAATAGCTATCAGGCGATAAAACAGATGATTTGGGTGGATATGAACTTTCTGTTTTTCAACCTGGATTCCTGGATACAGATGACGAAATTTCCGGGAAATTCCACATAAATTGTGCCCCAACTTGCCAAACGTGGATGACTCTCCCAACGGGACGCCATTTTTTATATGCACTCGTAACTGTTATGGGTACGTCCAGAGGAGACCCAGGCGCAGAACACTAGACTCTGGAAATGGAGTAAATAGTTTAAATAGTTTATTTATGCAATACTCTCCAGTAGGCAGATGGTGAGAGAAAAATGGTAAAGCAGGCAGGCAGACGGGCAAACAGGAGTTGAGCGACAAGTTATGCAGTGATCCTGGAAAGAGCAAGACAACAGGTTATACATAAAATGCAAAGTAAACTCAGATAGTGTCTATACTGAGGGGTCGAGATCTACGCTACCGGGGTAGTAGAAACAACAATCTGGCGATGAGTGGCTGGAAGACCGGGGTAGATAAACTGTGCTGGGATGAGATGATTGTAGACAGGTGAGCAGATTAGAGTTGATGGGTTTAATGAGATCAGCTGCTGAAGTCTTTGGCCGCGCCCATGCCACATACACACACACTCACACAAACACTACTACACTAGAGACAGACGGAGCCTTTGATATGTACAAAGGACTTTATACCTTTTATATACACACACAAACATTTGGGTATGTCCTGTCTTTTGTTAGTTCAGTATCAGTCAGGATGCGTCTGTCTTGTATTAACATGAAAGGGCAGTTGGCCCTGGTTTGATTTGACCGGCACTCCTATGTTTGCATCAAATGGCAGTTGGCTTGTTTAACATAGGAAACTTATATAATTAAAACAGTAGACATTTAAATTGCTATTACACTGTCGGTAGAGCTGCTGTCAGTAGAGCTGCTGTCAGTAGAGCTGCTGTCAATGCAGTCGCTATCAGTGAAGATGCTGTCGCTAGACCTGCTGTCACTACAGCTGGTATCGCTGGAACTGCTTTCAGCAGAACTGCTTTCAGCAGAACTGATGTCAGTAGAGCTGCTGTCAGTCCAACATAGATCCAGATCCTTCCCTGAATCTCTGTTGGACTCTCTGTTGGACTCTCTGTTGGACTCTCTGTTGGACTCTCTGTTGGACTCTCTGTTGGTCTCTCTGTTAGACTCTCTGTTGGTCTCTCTGTTAGTCTCTCTGTTGGACTCTCTGTTGGACTCTCTGTTAGACTCTCTGTTGGTCTCTCTGTTGGTCTCTCTGTTGGACTCTCTGTTGGTCTCTCTGTTGGACTCTCTGTTAGTCTCTCTGTTGGACTCTCTGTTGGTCTCTCTGTTAGACTCTCTGTTAGTCTCTCTGTTAGACTCTCTGTTGGACTCTCTGTTAGTCTCTCTGTTGGACTCTCTGTTAGTCTCTCTGTTAGACTCTCTGTTAGACTCTCTGTTAGTCTCTCTGTTGGACTCTCTGTTGGACTCTCTGTTGGACTCTCTGTTGGACTCTCTGTTGGTCTCTCTGTTGGACTCTCTGTTAGACTCTCTGTTGGACTCTCTGTTGGACTCTCTGTTGGTCTCTCTGTTGGACTCTCTGTTGGTCTCTCTGTTGGACTCTCTGTTGGACTCTCTGTTGGACTCTCTGTTGGTCTCTCTGTTGGACTCTCTGTTGGTCTCTCTGTTGGACTCTGTTGGACTCTCTGTTGGACTCTCTGTTGGACTCTCTGTTGGACTCTCTCTTGGACTCTCTGTTAGACTCTCTGTTGGACTCTCTGTTGGACTCTCTGTTAGTCTCTCTGTTGGACTCTCTGTTGGTCTCTCTGTTAGACTCTCTGTTAGTCTCTCTGTTAGACTCTCTGTTGGACTCTCTGTTAGTCTCTCTGTTGGACTCTCTGTTAGTCTCTCTGTTAGACTCTCTGTTAGACTCTCTGTTAGTCTCTCTGTTGGACTCTCTGTTGGACTCTCTGTTGGACTCTCTGTTGGACTCTCTGTTGGTCTCTCTGTTGGACTCTCTGTTGGACTCTCTGTTGGACTCTCTGTTAGACTCTCTGTTGGACTCTCTGTTGGACTCTCTGTTGGTCTCTCTGTTGGACTCTCTCTTGGACTCTCTGTTGGTCTCTCTGTTGGACTCTCTGTTGGACTCTCTGTTAGACTCTCTGTTAGACTCTCTGTTGGACTCTCTGTTGGTCTCTCTGTTGGACTCTCTGTTGGTCTCTCTGTTGGACTCTGTTGGACTCTCTGTTGGACTCTCTGTTGGACTCTCTGTTGGACTCTCTCTTGGACTCTCTGTTAGACTCTCTGTTGGACTCTCTGTTGGACTCTCTGTTGGACTCTCTGTTGGACTCTCTGTTAGACTCTCTGTTGGACTCTCTGTTGGACTCTCTGTTGGACTCTCTGTTGGACTCTCTGTTAGACTCTCTGTTGGACTCTCTGTTGGACTCTCTGTTAGACTCTCTGTTAGACTCTCTGTTGGACTCTCTGTTGGACTCTCTGTTAGACTCTCTGTTGGACTCTCTGTTGGACTCTCTGTTAGACTCTCTGTTAGACTCTCTGTTGGACTCTCTGTTGGACTCTCTGTTGGACTCTCTGTTGGTCTCTCTGTTGGTCTCTCTGTTAGACTCTCTGTTGGACTCTCTGTTGGACTCTCTGTTAGACTCTCTGTTGGACTCTGAGGTTCGGGCTCAACAGCAGCTGCAGTAAAGGACAGAAAATAAAATGAGGCTGATTGTCAGAAACATTTGACTACTTTAGAGTTACTGAATGAAACACTTAAACTAATCTGCAACATTCTTCAGAAGACATCCTCTGGTTCCAGCTTCTCAACGTGAGGATTTGATTTCACTTTAAATTGAATGTTTGCGTGTTGGACAGTTGGTCGGACAAAACAAGCAGTTTGAAGGTTGGAGGAGGAAGACTCTGGCTGTCTTTGGGATGATGACGGACACATTCAGCCACACAAGCTGCATGACTATAGATGGAAGTGTTGCTCCAACACTTTTCTCCACAATGAAATATCTCCAACACTATTGACTGAGTCTTGTTTTACTTACTGAGCTCTACTGAGTCAACTTACCAGAGACATTGAGCCAGCATTTCTCCTTGTTACTCCCATAATCTGTGAACACTGAACACTCATAAAGACCCGAGTCATCAGTCCTGAGTCTGGACACATGCAGTCTGAGTCGTCCTGTATCCATTTCGTGACGAAAGGGCGGGGTTATGGAGACTCTCAGAGGGGTAGGGATGGGGGGGAACAATGTGTCAACACTGAACTCTGCTCAGTGTCGAGAGTGAGATTTGCATGTGAGCAGGAATAACTTTCACTTTCTAATCTGGTGTTTTCAGACACGCCCGAAAGTCAAGACACGCCAAGTCAGAAACATGGAGAGAAGAAGAGTTTGTCTGTCAGCAAGAAATACTTTTTATATTTATCTTCATCTTCATTCAGTATGAACAATAGTGTACTTTCCAGTTCTGGCAAGTTTGGGGACAATCGGGGGAAAAAGTGAAAATGTCACTTTTACATTTCAAGCAGGAAATGACAAAGATTCAAACTTATGATGATGAAAACTAGTATCTTTAATAAGAAGATCAGAAGTTGTGAGGATCAAAGAGTTCAACAATATTAATGATTATAAACTTGAAAACTGAGACAGGATCGGAGGAAGGACTGTTCTATAATAAAACTAGTGTCATCACTGGAGGCTGTGAGATAAAGTAACTTCTCTCTCCAGTAAACAGTTCCACTTTGTTTCCTGCAGCTCATAAAGAACTGGTCTCTGACAGACTTTGTCTCTCAAAGCGCTTCAGTCTCATCATGTCTGCAGATAAAAGAGGAATCTTGCTCTCCTTGTGTCGAGTGAAGGAGAGATGAAGCTTCATGAAGCTTTCCAGCAGATTGTTTCTCTAAAGTGTTTCTGGAGGCTTCACATGCTCAAAAGCTGCTGATGCTGAAAGAGCGTAAAACAGAGACCTCTCAACCATGTGATCTTTGATCAACTGTATTCTGCTCCAGTGAAGACTTGGGAATAACTGTAAACAGTGAAGAAGAGTTTTCTCCATGTAATCCATTTATATCAGTATATTATCTGTTCTAGTGAATATATGAGGAACTACTGACATTATTATCCTGTCAAAAGCAGAAGTCATGTTAGTGTAACACTGGGACGTGGTTTAACTGTTCTGAAGCTGTCACGTGGTGTCGGCACACCCAAAGTTTAACTCATAACACAAACACAAACTGTGTCTACAGTCATCCTCGACACTCTGAAGTCTCATCACAGCACGCAGCGGCACTACTTCTATCACTATGTAAGTGTTTTTATTTTAATATTCTTATTTCACGTCAGTCTTAATGATCTTATCTCAAAATGATTGTGTTGCATCTACTGTGCATAATATATTATAAAACTAGAGCTGACTGGGAAAGTCTGGAAATAATAGAAGGACAACAAACAAGTAATAATACAATATATGTATGTATATGTATTATTTATATGTATATGTATATATATTATGAAGTATAAAGAGAATCTGTGGAGCTTCGGATCGTTTTTCTTAAACCAATAAAGAGAAAAGTTTGTTTTTACTTTTTATCTAAAACATAAACGGTGTTCAGACTCTCAGAGGATTAATAAATAATAAATTAATAAAGACAAATTCTCCAACTTCTGTATTAAGAGTCAGAAAAATACTTGTGGAGTGAAATGTGTATTTATATGAAGTCTGGATTATGAGAGAATTGTAATGTTAATTATATATTAATACTAATATCTAAATCAAATCAAATGTATTTGTATAGCCCAATATCACAAATTACACATTTGTCTCAGTGTGCTTTACAGACTGTACAGGATACGACACCCTCTGTCCTTAGACCCTCTGTCCTTAGACCCTCTGTCCTTAGACCCTCACATCGCACAAGGAAAAAACTTCCTAAAAGAAACCCCATAATTAAAGGGGGGAAAAGAAACCTCAGGGAGAGCAACTGAGGAGGGATCCCTCTCCCAGGACAGACAGACTGTAATAGATGTCGTGTGTACAGATAAACAACATAGTACAAATACAACATTTGACAGAAATTATGTTGTGATCAAAAAAGAGAAAGTATTGATGAATCCAGGATAATGTCAAAAAGGCTTCCCGGTGTCCAGCAGGACCAGGGCAGCAGGTGCAGCCACGATTCCTGATGATGCCCCGGATGCTGTGTTAGTAACAAACATTTACATAAATGCATACAGATAGAGAGGGAGAAGAAGAGAGGGAGGGGAGGAGAGAGGAAGAGAAGAAGAGCAGGGAGGTGTCCCCCGGCAGTCTAAGCCTATAGCAGCATAACTAGGGGCTGATCCAAGGCACACCTGAGCCAGCCCTAACTATAAGCTTTATCAAAAAGGAAAGTCTTTAGCCTGCTCTTAAATGTGGAGAGGGTGTCTGCCTCCCGAACACAAACTGGAAGCTGGTTCCACTGGAGAGGAGCTTGATAGCTGAAGGCTCTGGCTCCCATTGTACTCTTAGAGACTCTAGGAACCACAAGTAACCCTGCAGTCTGGGAGCGTAATGCTCTAGTTGGTTTATAAAGTACTATGAGCTCTTTAAGATATGCTGGAACCTGACCATTAATAGCTTTGTAAGTCAGGAGAAGGATTTTGAATTATATTCTGTATTTTACCGGGAGCGCAGCTAATACAAGAGTAATATGATGCCGTTTCCTAGTTCTTGTCAATAAACATGCCGCTGCATCTACTGTGAAGTGGCTCTGACTCTTCTGTGTGTAAATCATTTTATATCAGAAGTTGTGAGGATCAAAGAGTTCAACAGTATTAATAATAATACACTTTATTAACACTCACAACAGTAACAACATGTTAGCAGGTTGTGTGTACCGTGTAAAGTTATCTGCACATGTTTTTCCAACTCTTCGCTGGTGCTCGTGATCTTTGATTGACGGACCCTGTTCATAGCCATCAAACACGATGCAACAGTCGCCATACCTTGCACGCACATAGTTAGCATATTGTATCGTTATGTCTTTGTATGTCACCTTCTTCTGCCATTTCACTCTATGATCAAGAACATGCATAGCTTGCACCTTTTCCGCACACGGTTGCACACCATTTCCTAGTTGTGCCTTTACAGTTTTACGCATTAAATTGTCCTTGAATAGTGAAGTTGGCATTGTTGTAAGCTCATAGCCAAAGTATGGAGCCATGTCTTCCTCTGTCTGTACAATAGCTATCAGGCGATAAAACAGATGATTTGGGTGGATATGAACTTTCTGTTTTTCAACCTGGATTCCTGGATACAGATGACGAAATTTCCGGGAAATTCCACATAAATTGTGCCCCAACTTGCCAAACGTGGATGACTCTCCGAACGGGACGCCATTTTTTATATGCACTCGTAACTGTTATGGGTACGTCCAGAGGAGACCCAGGCGCAGAACACTAGACTCTGGAAATGGAGTAAATAGTTTAAATAGTTTATTTATGCAATACTCTCCAGTAGGCAGATGGTGAGAGAAAAATGGTAAAGCAGGCAGGCAGACGGGCAAACAGGAGTTGAGCGACAAGTTATGCAGTGATCCTGGAAAGAGCAAGACAACAGGTTATACATAAAATGCAAAGTAAACTCAGATAGTGTCTATACTGAGGGGTCGAGATCTACGCTACCGGGGTAGTAGAAACAACAATCTGGCGATGAGTGGCTGGAAGACCGGGGTAGATAAACTGTGCTGGGATGAGATGATTGTAGACAGGTGAGCAGATTAGAGTTGATGGGTTTAATGAGATCAGCTGCTGAAGTCTTTGGCCGCGCCCATGCCACATACACACACACTCACACAAACACTACTACACTAGAGACAGACGGAGCCTTTGATATGTACAAAGGACTTTATACCTTTTATATACACACACAAACATTTGGGTATGTCCTGTCTTTTGTTAGTTCAGTATCAGTCAGGATGCGTCTGTCTTGTATTAACATGAAAGGGCAGTTGGCCCTGGTTTGATTTGACCGGCACTCCTATGTTAGCATCAAATGGCAGTTGGCTTGTTTAACATAGGAAACTTATATAATTAAAACAGTAGACATTTAAATTGCTATTACACTGTCGGTAGAGCTGCTGTCAGTAGAGCTGCTGTCAGTAGAGCTGCTGTCAATGCAGTCGCTATCAGTGAAGATGCTGTCGCTAGACCTGCTGTCACTACAGCTGGTATCGCTGGAACTGCTTTCAGCAGAACTGCTTTCAGCAGAACTGATGTCAGTAGAGCTGCTGTCAGTCCAACATAGATCCAGATCCTTCCCTGAATCTCTGTTGGACTCTCTGTTGGACTCTCTGTTGGTCTCTCTGTTAGACTCTCTGTTGGTCTCTCTGTTAGTCTCTCTGTTGGACTCTCTGTTGGACTCTCTGTTGGTCTCTCTGTTGGACTCTCTGTTGGTCTCTCTGTTGGACTCTCTGTTGGTCTCTCTGTTGGACTCTCTGTTAGTCTCTCTGTTGGACTCTCTGTTGGTCTCTCTGTTGGACTCTCTGTTGGACTCTCTGTTGGACTCTCTGTTAGACTCTCTGTTAGACTCTCTGTTGGTCTCTCTGTTGGTCTCTCTGTTGGTCTCTCTGTTGGACTCTCTGTTGGACTCTCTGTTAGTCTCTCTGTTGGACTCTCTGTTAGACTCTCTGTTAGACTCTCTGTTGGTCTCTCTGTTGGACTCTCTGTTGGACTCTCTGTTGGTCTCTCTGTTAGACTCTCTGTTGGTCTCTCCGTTAGACTCTCTGTTGGACTCTCTGTTGGACTCTCTGTTGGTCTCTCTGTTAGACTCTCTGTTAGTCTCTCTGTTAGACTCTCTGTTGGACTCTCTGTTGGACTCTCTGTTGGTCTCTCTGTTAGACTCTCTGTTAGACTGTCTGTTGGTCTCTCTGTTGGACTCTCTGTTGGTCTCTCTGTTAGACTCTCTGTTAGACTCTCTGTTAGACTCTCTGTTGGTCTCTCTGTTGGTCTCTCTGTTGGTCTCTCTGTTAGACTCTCTGTTAGACTCTCTGTTGGACTCTCTGTTGGTCTCTCTGTTGGTCTCTCTGTTGGTCTCTCTGTTGGCCTCTCTGTTGGCCTCTCTGTTGGACTCTCTGTTAGACTCTCTGTTAGTCTCTCTGTTGGTCTCTCTGTTGGACTCTCTGTTGGACTCTCTGTTGGACTCTCTGTTAGACTCTCTGTTGGACTCTCTGTTGGCCTCTCTGTTGGACTCTCTGTTGGACTCTCTGTTGGACTCTCTGTTAGACTCTCTGTTAGTCTCTCTGTTGGTCTCTCTGTTGGACTCTCTGTTGGACTCTCTGTTGGACTCTCTGTTAGTCTCTCTGTTGGACTCTTTGTTGGTCTCTCTGTTGGACTCTTTGTTGGACTCTCTGTTAGTCTCTCTGTTGGTCTCTCTGTTGGACTCTCTGTTGGACTCTCTGTTAGACTCTCTGTTGGACTCTCTGTTGGACTCTCTGTTGGTCTCTCTGTTGGACTCTCTGTTGGACTCTCTGTTGGTCTCTCTGTTGGTCTCTCTGTTGGTCTCTCTGTTGGACTCTGTTGGACTCTCTGTTGGACTCTCTGTTGGACTCTGTTGGACTCTCTGTTAGGACTCTCTGTTGGACTCTCTGTTGGACTCTCTGTTGGACTCTCTGTTAGACTCTCTGTTGGACTCTCTGTTGGACTCTCTGTTGGACTCTCTGTTAGACTCTCTGTTGGACTCTCTGTTGGACTCTCTGTTGGACTCTCTGTTGGACTCTCTGTTGGACTCTCTGTTGGACTCTCTGTTGGACTCTCTGTTAGACTCTCTGTTGGACTCTCTGTTGGACTCTCTGTTAGACTCTCTGTTAGACTCTCTGTTGGACTCTCTGTTGGACTCTCTGTTGGACTCTCTGTTGGTCTCTCTGTTGGTCTCTCTGTTAGACTCTCTGTTGGACTCTCTGTTGGACTCTCTGTTGGACTCTCTGTTGGACTCTCTGTTGGACTCTGAGGTTCGGGCTCAACAGCAGCTGCAGTAAAGGACAGAAAATAAAATGAGGCTGATTGTCAGAAACATTTGACTACTTTAGAGTTACTGAATGAAACACTTAAACTAATCTGCAACATTCTTCAGAAGACATCCTCTGGTTCCAGCTTCTCAACGTGAGGATTTGATTTCACTTTAAATTGAATGTTTGCGTGTTGGACAGTTGGTCGGACAAAACAAGCAGTTTGAAGGTTGGAGGAGGAAGACTCTGGCTGTCTTTGGGATGATGACGGACACATTCAGCCACACAAGCTGCATGACTCTATAGATGGAAGTGTTGCTCCAACACTTTTCTCCACAATGAAATATCTCCAACACTATTGACTGAGTCTTGTTTTACTTACTGAGCTCTACTGAGTCAACTTACCAGAGACATTGAGCCGGCATTTCTCCTTGTTACTCCCATAATCTGTGAACACTGAACACTCATAAAGACCCGAGTCATCAGTCCTGAGTCTGGACACATGCAGTCTGAGTCGTCCTGTATCCATTTCGTGACGAAAGGGCGGGGTTATGGAGACTCTCAGAGGGGTAGGGATGGGGGGGAACAATGTGTCAACACTGAACTCTGCTCAGTGTCGAGAGTGAGATTTGCATGTGAGCAGGAATAACTTTCACTTTCTAATCTGGTGTTTTCAGACACACCCGAAAGTCAAGACACGCCAAGTCAGAAACATGGAGAGAAGAAGAGTTTGTCTGTCAGCAAGAAATACTTTTTATATTTATCTTCATCTTCATTCAGTATGAACAATAGTGTACTTTCCAGTTCTGGCAAGTTTGGGGACAATCGGGGGAAAAAGTGAAAATGTCACTTTTACATTTCAAGCAGGAAATGACAAAGATTCAAACTTATGATGATGAAAACTAGTATCTTTAATAAGAAGATCAGAAGTTGTGAGGATCAAAGAGTTCAACAATATTAATGATTATAAACTTGAAACCTGAGACAGGATCGGAGGAAGGACTGTTCTATAATAAAACTAGTGTCATCACTGGAGGCTGTGAGATAAAGTAACTTCTCTCTCCAGTAAACAGTTCCACTTTGTTTCCTGCAGCTCATAAAGAACTGGTCTCTGACAGACTTTGTCTCTCAAAGCGCTTCAGTCTCATCATGTCTGCAGTTAAAAGAGGAATCTTGCTCTCCTTGTGTCGAGTGAAGGCGAGATGAAGCTTCATGAAGCTTTCCAGCAGATTGTTTCTCTAAAGTGTTTCTGGAGGCTTCACGTGCTCAAAAGCTGCTGATGCTGAAAGAGCGTAAAACAGAGACCTCTCAACCATGTGATCTTTGATCAACTGTATTCTGCTCCAGTGAAGACTTGGGAATAACTGTAAACAGTGAAGAAGAGTTTTCTCCATGTAATCCATTTATATCAGTATATTATCTGTTCTAGTGAATATATGAGGAACTACTGACATTATTATCCTGTCAAGAGCAGAAGTCATGTTAGTGTAACACTGGGACGTGGTTTAACTGTTCTGAAGCTGTCACGTGGTGTCGGCACACCCAAAGTTTAACTCATAACACAAACACAAACTGTGTCTACAGTCATCCTCGACACTCTGAAGTCTCATCACAGCACGCAGCGGCACTACTTCTATCACTATGTAAGTGTTTTTATTTTAATATTCTTATTTCACGTCAGTCTTAATGATCTTATCTCAAAATGATTGTGTTGCATCTACTGTGCATAATATATTATAAAACTAGAGCTGACTGGGAAAGTCTGGAAATAATAGAAGGACAACAAACAAGTAATAATACAATATATGTATGTATATGTATTATTTATATGTATATGTATATATATTATGAAGTATAAAGAGAATCTGTGGAGCTTCGGATCGTTTTTCTTAAACCAATAAAGAGAAAAGTTTGTTTTTACTTTTTATCTAAAACATAAACGGTGTTCAGACTCTCAGAGGATTAATAAGACTAGTTTATAAAAGAAGAAGAAGAAGAAGAAGAAGAAGCTGTCAGTCAGCCTCCATTAAAAACACGGCAGTAGGACAGACAACATAAGCAATCCTACGGGGGAATAAAGAGTTAAAAATATTGATATAAAAATAGTTTATACTTTTTAAAAGTGCATTCAGAGTGTGTATATGTGTGAAGATGGTTATTGCATTAGGTGTGGTGGTTCAGCAGCCTGACGGGGGTAGAAACTGTTTTTAGTCTGTTTGTCCGTGATTTGAAGCTCCTGTATCTTCTCCTAGAAGGCAGGAGAGAGAGCAGTCTGTGACCTGGGGGAGAGCTGTCCCTTATTATTTTGTTTGCTCTGCTGAGGCAGCGGGAGGTGGAGATGTGTTCCAGAGAGGGCAGATAAATATAAAAAGTATTTCTTGCTGACAGACAAACTCTTCTTCTCTCCATGTTTCTGACTCTTCATGTGGGCGTGTCTGAAAACAGCAGATAATAAAGTGAAAGTTATTCCTGCTCATATGTCAGCATGTCTCCTATTAACCAGGAGTAGAGCTCAGTGTTGACACACCGGAAACACGCCAGGGCTTTTATTTTGAAAGGAGCTCTGAGAGTTCTGCATCGTCGTCTCTTTTGTGTTGGTTGGTGTCAGAAAGTGAAGCGACAGAAGTGAAGGTTCTCTGGTTCTGTTGTTTCATGTTGATGTGCAGAACCACACACACACCAACTGAAAACAGCTGCTGGTGCTTTTATTATTGTGTTGTATTGAAGTGTTGCCCTGTTGTTCAGCACCACTGCAGCTCACATGTTGGACCACTGGCGCCACCTGCTGACACAAACACCTTCCTGCAGCTGACACACTTTGTATTGGACTATAAATGTGAGATGTGTCCCTGTAAGGACCTTTGACCTCCTGTGTGACTCTCTGTCTCCTCACAGGGAGAAGATGATCTGCAGCATCCTGCTGCTCAGCAGCCTGACCTGCTGTGTCTGTGGTTAGTTTCACTTTGTATCTTTAAAGCACTTCACAGCACTGAGCATCACTAAAGTCTCCACACAAACATCTCTCCATGGAGTTTAAAGGCTCACATGTTCACTTGTTCCCTCTCTGTCTCCTCAACAGGAACATTTGAAGTGAAGGTGCCACAGACTTCCTATCAGGCCGAGGAGAACCACGACATCACACTGGAATGGATGTTCACAAACAGAAGTGACAGTTCCCTGTTCTCCCTTTCTATCTACTGTCAGCTGTTCACTGTTCTCAGACACTCAGTCCTGTTTCATCTACGTGAAGGTGTCGAGGTCCCAGAGTCTCAGGATCAACAGTTTGCAGGACGAGTCCAGTGGAACAAAGACGAGCTCAGAGGAGGACGACTCAGACTGCATGTGTCCAGACTCAGGACTGATGACTCGGGTCTTTATGTGTGTTCAGTGCTCACAGATTATGGGAGTAAATTTGACGTATGCCGGCTCAATGTCTCTGGTAAATCGACTCAGTAGAGCTCAGTAAGTAAAACAAGACTCAGTCAATAGTGTTGGAGCAACACTTCCATCTATAGTCATGCAGCTTGTGTGGCTGAATGTGTCCGTCATCATCCCAAAGACAGCCAGAGTCTTCCTCCTCCAACCTTCAAACTGCTTGTTTTGTCCGACCAACTGTCCAACACGCAAACATTCAATTTAAAGTGAAATCAAATCCTCACGTTGAGAAGCTGGAACCAGAGGATGTCTTCTGAAGAATGTTGCAGATAAATGTTGCAGATTAAAGTTGTAAAATGTTTCTGACAATCAGCCTCATTTTATTTTCTGTCCTTTACTGCAGCTGCTGTTGAGCCCGAACCTCAGAGTCCAACAGAGAGTCCAACAGAGAGACCAACAGAGAGTCCAACAGAGAGACTAACAGAGAGTCCAACAGAGAGTCCAACAGAGAGTCCAACAGAGAGACCAACAGAGAGTCTAACAGAGAGTCTAACAGAGAGACCAACAGAGAGTCTAACAGAGAGTCTAACAGAGAGTCCAACAGAGAGTCTAACAGAGAGTCTAACAGAGAGTCCAACAGAGAGACTAACAGAGAGTCCAACAGAGAGACCAACAGAGAGTCCAACAGAGAGACTAACAGAGAGACCAACAGAGAGTCTAACAGAGAGACTAACAGAGAGTCCAACAGAGAGACTAACAGAGAGACTAACAGAGAGTCCAACAGAGAGACCAACAGAGAGTCTAACAGAGAGACTAACAGAGAGTCCAACAGAGAGACCAACAGAGAGTCCAACAGAGAGACTAACAGAGAGTCCAACAGAGAGACTAACAGAGAGACTAACAGAGAGACTAACAGAGAGTCCAACAGAGAGACCAACAGAGAGACCAACAGAGAGTCTAACAGAGAGTCCAACAGAGAGACTAACAGAGAGTCCAACAGAGAGTCCAACAGAGAGTCCAACAGAGAGACTAACAGAGAGACTAACAGAGAGACTAACAGAGAGTCCAACAGAGAGACCAACAGAGAGACCAACAGAGAGTCCAACAGAGAGTCCAACAGAGAGTCCAACAGAGAGACTAACAGAGAGTCCAACAGAGAGTCCAACAGAGAGTCTAACAGAGAGACTAACAGAGAGTCCAACAGAGAGTCTAACAGAGAGTCCAACAGAGAGACCAACAGAGAGTCCAACAGAGAGTCCAACAGAGAGACTAACAGAGAGACTAACAGAGAGTCCAACAGAGAGTCCAACAGAGAGACTAACAGAGAGACCAACAGAGAGTCCAACAGAGAGTCCAACAGAGAGACTAACAGAGAGACCAACAGAGAGTCCAACAGAGAGTCCAACAGAGAGACCAACAGAGAGTCCAACAGAGAGTCCAACAGAGAGTCCAACAGAGAGTCTAACAGAGAGACCAACAGAGAGTCCAACAGAGAGTCTAACAGAGAGTCTAACAGAGAGTCTAACAGAGAGTCCAACAGAGAGTCCAACAGAGAGACTAACAGAGAGTCCAACAGAGAGTCCAACAGAGAGTCTAACAGAGAGTCCAACAGAGAGTCGGGGCGGATCAGAACCTCTGTTAGACTGACATTAGCTCTACTGGCAGATGCTCTAATGACAGTAGCTCTACTGACAGCAGCAGCTCTACTGAGACTATCTCCACTGAGAGCAGCTCTACTGAAATTAGCTCTACTGACAGCAGCTGTAGTGCTCCTAGTACGAGCCTCTTAACGGGCGGGCCGTCCACCTGTTAAGAGGCACTACAGCTGTGCCCAGTCAGCTGTAGTTTGAGTTATTGCTCAATGTCGCATATTTTTAGAAAGCTTCGAATCTCATCTATTTAGTGAGGTAAACTGTTTTGAGATCAAAATCACAACAGCAAGAACAGTAGCCATATCACATAAGCAAGCACACTCACAATCAAACCCATAACTTACCTATGAAGTGTCATTATTGTCCCGTCGGCAGTAATGATAAAAAGAAAAACACTTTCGGGTTCATTGTCATGTCCATGCATCGTTTCCAGTAAAACATATCCATCTTGAACGTAGTCACATGAACAGCTGTTGTAATCTCTGAAATCAGCTAATCATTTGTGAGATGTTTTTCTTTCACACGGAGCAGATGTTAGTCCGTCTGCATGCGCAGCCGAACAGCTGATGGGCGCGTGGAGAGCGGACGTTAGGCATTCGATTGACACTTGGTCTGAGCCAATCGGAGCTTCCATGCGTTATCTACAGCCATCAAAGCCAATCAGTGTCAACTTGATAAGGAAGTGCCAGCCCTCTTCTTTTGTTCATAGAAGGAGCCTGCAGTAGTCCAGTCTCACGGGGACTCTTTTATTGTGTAGCTAATGAACTGTTCTATCTTTAGAGATCTGGTACTTATGCTTTTATTTTTACAAATGTTGTAATTTCATTCATAATTGTATTTATTCATTACAAAATACAAAAAAAACACTAAAATATTACAAGAAACTTTGTGTCATGACTACTGGCAGGGATAATTAGTATATAATAGTTATTTATGGCCTTTTTATCAATAAATATTATATTTCCAAATGCACAGCTTGTGAACGCCTGGTGTTGCTCTTATAAAAACCTGTGTAATATGTTAAGTCTTTATCCCTTTTATCTGAAATTGGAAGTTGTACTTCATAACACTTGGTGCTATGTTTTTATTGTGTGTTCCAGTCCATACCTACCAGCTGAACCATCTTCAGGCATCTTTTTCAACAACAACCTTCAGGCGGAGTGTATTTTCTTCACATTCAGTATATTCAGACCACTATTACTCAGTACCAGAAGCACTTGGAGTGATTCTTCACAGTTATGCAAGAACAATAAGAGAGTTATCTTTTGAATGAGATCGAAACCATGCAGCTGGTGCAAATGGTTGAAGAGCAGCTTATAATATACTTTGGGTATGTCGTTTGTAGGGATTTTTCGTATTTTCGAGTAAAGTCCCCCACCCCTTAAGAGGCTAGACTCCTGGTACTAGGATGGGTTAAAAGCAGAGAACAAATGTCACTGTGTGTGCTGTGTGCTCTGCATGTGTGACCAATAAAAAGAGGGTTTCATCCCTCCAAAACCTTAAATCTTAAATCTAGTCTGTTGCTCTCTCTGGTTTGCTTACTAAGTTGTTTTTTGGAAACATCTCTGAAGCTGCACAGACGTCGAGTTCCTCAGAGACAAGTCATCAGGATAACGTGACTTGAAACCTGATTGTTTGTCCTAAACTTCCCAATCCATCCAGTAGTTGTTGAGAAATGTCACTCAGACTAACAAACCTCATGGGGACGCTCTTCATTTTGTTTTATCTACTGATACAAAAGCAAACGTCTCTTCAGCCGTATACGTCAACATATTGTGGAGTAATATTGACTGTTTCGCCTGAGCCTGGCTACTGGCCGCCCCTCTCCGCAGCACACCGTTAGCGCTGTTAGCATCGTTAGCTGCTGGCTGCCATCTCCAAGTTGAGAGTCACGTTGAGGTAATCCCAGGACTCTGACTCACAGGTACCCAGAATCTTCTGGATTCAAATGCTTTAAATGTTGTTGAGACATTTAACTAGAAACAATAAAAGTGAAGCTCATGGTGATGCATCCTCTGGGGAACATGAATGTCTGTACATTTGGTGCCAATCCATCAAGTTGATGTTAAATTGATTTGATGTCATATTGATGATATTTTACTATAAGTTATCTATATTTCTTAATGTACATCAGTGTTGTTGATAAGTAACCAGTAGTTTGAACGTCCAGATTAATGTAGAAATCACACATTTGAAGTTAAATTTGT
This sequence comes from Cottoperca gobio, assembly GCF_900634415.1. Lineage (NCBI taxonomy): Eukaryota > Metazoa > Chordata > Actinopteri > Perciformes > Bovichtidae > Cottoperca > Cottoperca gobio. Next base: position 14,270,056 of record NC_041372.1, read on the forward strand.
ATTGTTTTCATTGATAAACTATTTGTTTGTTTATGGTGGTTCTTACAGAGATAAACCCAGCACACTCTTTATGTAAGATCTTTCTTACCCACAGTTCCAGATGTGAATGTCCGGCAGATGCATTGGAGTCTCTTCTCTATCTAACTTTGACTACAGTTTATCGAGCTGATAACTGTATAAATGTCCAAATACTGTAGTTTACTGTAAAATATATATATATTATATATATATATATATATATATATATATATATATATATATATATATATACATATACATATACACACACACATACATATTATATATAATGCTTGATTATAAAACATATTTTTTGCAGAGAATGTTACTGAACTCTTGACCGAGACTCTACGCTTTGTGCCAAGACAATGTTGATGAGGAACCTTTGGAAGTCCCAGATCCACTCAGCAGTCGGTGGAAGAACCAAACAACAGGGATGCTGTAGTGCTGTATAGAAGCAGATTCAATCACTGAACTGATATTGTGTTTTGTTATTGATTCTAATAAAGTGCTGATACTTGAACGACGTGTAGTTGTCAGATGGAAACGTAGCACAGATCTTTTGAATGGCACATGATGGCATTCTGTTGTTCTTACCAAGTATTCCCCAACAAAATCTCACCAGCTGGCGGTATGCCATATAGTGATACATTCCGTAAAATACTAGATATTACATAATAATACTAATTATAAGCTTTATTTGTATAGCACCTTTCATACAAGAATTGCAGCCCAAAGTGCTTCACAGCAAAAACATAACAATTAGTACAAGGACAGAATAAGAGCATTTACAGAACAATAATCAAGGTGTAGATGTACATGAGTCTGAAGTACCATTATAAAAATAGCCAAATTCACATAGTATAAAATAGTAGATAAAATAGCAGAATTAAAATTGTATAATAGCTGAATTAAAATAGCAGATAACGCGTTATGGTTATGTCAATGTTAATCACTTCAACCTTATTTGCTTATTTATCTATGTATTCTGTAACTTTGCCAGAGTGACCATTCGACTTCCCAAAAAGACATCAAAGTTTCTGAGCTCTGCAGATTACACAAGTAACTTCCTCATTACGTGGCTGGTCACCTGCTTGTTGTCTGTCTCTCTTCACATACCTGTGGTAGGCTGTCTGCAACACCCAAACATCCAGACACTTTGATTTGAATCCTGGGTGATCTGTTATGCAGGTTATGTTTGCACCATGTCCCTCATATTCATTGAGTTCCTCCATGATTTTCTTGGCAGCAGCTCTTCAATTGCTTCCATAATTGTACAGTTTTCACATGTACACCTAAATGTACAAAAGAAGAGTGGTGAGGATATGTACACAATATGCAATATCCAGAAAAAGGCCAATATTAACGTCATCTTAATGTCATACTATTTATATGCCTGTGTTTGACGACAGGCTCGTAAGCACTACAGGTGAGACGGTCAGTATACAGACTATACTTTATAAACCAGCGATGTCCTCCAGTCTGTTTGTTAGCTAGTAGCTAATGCTTTATATACAGCTCGTAATAAATGACGTTTGGAATCAGACACAATGATAGAACCTCAACCGCAGAAACTTTGAGAAAGAATCAAGTTATCAAGCTTTACAGATGTCGATGTGTCCAAGTAGAGAAGTAATTGAATATTTAGGGATCGAGCAATTTGCGGACAACTAGTCGGGTTCGGATTCAGGAGTTCCTCAAAGTGCTCCTTCCACCCGCCGATAACCTTCTCAGTCGAAGTCAGCAGGGTCCCACCCTTGCTGTACACAGCTTGGATGGTTCCTCGCTTCCCCCTCCTGAGGTGCCGGATGGTTTTCCAGAAGCACCTTGGTGCCGACCGAAAGTCCTTCTCCTTAGCTTCTCCGAACTTCTCCCACACCCGCTGCTTTGCCTGTGACACGGCAGAGGCTGCCTCCCTTCTAGTCCTTTGGTACCCTGCAACTGTTTCCGGAGTCCTCCCGGATAACATAACCCGGAAGGACTCCTTCTTCAGTCGGAGAACAGGACAGGACAGGGGCTTCCTCCAGACGTTCCCAGCTCACCCGCACTACCTGTTTGGGTTTACCAGGTCTGTCCAGAGTCTTCTCCCACCCCTTGATCGAACTCACACCGGATGTTGATCAGTCGACAGCTACGCCCCTCTCTTCACCCGAGTGTCCAAAACATGCGGCCTCAGATCAGATGATACGATTACAAAATCGATCATTGACCTTTGGCCTAGGGTGCTCTGGTACCACGTGCACTTATGAGCATCCTTATGTTCGAACATGGTGTTTGTTATGGCCATTCCATGACTAGCACAGAAGTCCAACAACAAACGACCGTTCGGGTTTAGATCAGGGAGGCCCTTCCTCCCAATCACGCCTCTCCAGGTGTCTGCATCGTTTCCCCCGTGTGCGTTGAAGTCTCCCAGCAAGACTACGGAGTCCCCTACTGGAGTCCCCTGCAGGGCTCCATTCAGGGTCTCCAAGAAGGCTGAATACTCAGAACTGCGGTTTGGGGCATAGGCACAAACAACAGTCAGAGTTTTCTTCCCCATAACCTGAAGGCGTAGGGAGGCGACCCTCTCATCCATCGGGGTAAACTCCAACATAGTGGCGCTCAGCCGGGGGCTAGTGAGTATCCCCACCCCGTCCCGACGCCTCACACCTTGGGCAACTCCGGAGAAGAATAGAGTCCAACCCCTATCCAGGAGTACGGTTCCAGAGCCAAGACTGTGCGTAGAGGTAAGCCCCACCAGATCCAACTGGTAGTGATCTACCTCCCGCACTAGTTCCGGCTCCTTCCCCCACAGAGAGGTGACGTTCCACGTCCCCAGAGCCAGCCTCTGCTGCCCGGGTCTGGTCCGTCGAGGTCTCTGACCATCACTGCCACCCGTGTGACAGCGTACCCGACCCCAGCGGTTTTTCCCATGAGTGGTGGGCCCACAGGATGGATGGATGGGAGGCACCACGTAGCTTCTTCGGGCTGTGCCCGACCGGGCTCCGTGGCAAACCTGGCCACCAGGCGCTCGCTGTCGGGCCCTCCCTCTGGGCCTGGCTCCAGACGGGGGCCCCGGGCTTCCTCCGGGCAGGGTCTCTCCTTTCCTTTCCCTTTTTTTCATGAAGTCGTTTTTGAGTGTTTTAACACGCCCTCTATGGTAGAGGCAGAGCTGGAAGCTGATGGGGGATCATCGTCAATTTCCCTAATGGAAGTCACTGAGGTAGTCAAACAACTCCACAGTGGCAAAGCCGCAGGGGTTGATGAGATCCGTCCAGAAATGCTGAAGGCTTTGAGTGTCGATCCCGGATAAGCGGAAGACGATGGATGGATGGATGGATAGTCGGGTTCATAACAATTCAAGGAAACCAAGCTATCGACTCGCTAGCAAGCTATCGATAGCTTGCAAACTAATTACGATCGAGGATAATGTTACGTTTTATTATGATGTATTTACTATTTATTGATAAGTTCTATGAACTATAGTCAAATGTATATACCTGTCTGTGTTCTGTTGCCGCACAGGATCTCATCATCCGCATGTTCGCTCCCGTCTGTGTCCTCATCTTGAATACTGTGTCTCCAGCTGCTCTGTTTCCACCACGTTAAACTCGCCCGCATGATCTAAATCCACGACACCGGCATCCTCTTCAATAAACTCCTCTTCTTGAAGGTGCAACAAGTCTATTGACGACTCACTGTCACTCGATTCTGTCGAATTATCCGAGCCAGAGTCCAACATCGCCACGTCTGCCGCTTCTGCCGCTTCTGCCTGTCTATGTCTGTGTATTCAACTGGTGGACTGTTTTGTACTTGTGACGTCAGAACACGGCGTCGGGTGTTTCAGGTAGCGGCAAAGTAAACATCGGTGGTCGACATACTAAATCATGATTTATTTAATACTGCGATCATTGTGTCATAAATAACACATCATTTTACAACACAAATAGCATTTACTATCATCAGTAGAAATTCATGTTTATCATTTCGTAGGCCCTTTAAGGGAGTAAACCAGTTGAAGGCCACAGGGGCGCATTGTTGATCTCATGCTTTCAAAATATGGCTCTGATAGTTGCACACCATTTCCTAGTTGTGCCTTTACAGTTTTACGCATTAAATTGTCCTTGAATACTGAAGTTGGCATTGTTGTAAGCTCATAGCCAAAGTATGGAGCCATGTCTTCCTCTGTCTGTACAATAGCTATCAGGCAATAAAACAGATGATTTGGGTGGATATGAACTTTCTGTTTTTCAACCTGGATTCCTGGATACAGATGACGAAATTTCCGGGAAATTCCACATAAATTGTGCCCCAACTTGCCAAACGTGGATGACTCTCTGAACGGGACGCCATTTTTTATATGCACTCGTAACTGTTATGGGTACGTCCAGAGGAGACCCAGGCGCAGAACACTAGACTCTGGAAACGGAGTAAGTTTAAATAGTTTATTTATGCAATACTCTCCAGCAGGCAGATGGTGAGAGAAAAATGGTAAAGCAGGAAGGCGGACGGGCAAACAGGAGTTGAGCGACAAGTTATGCAGTGATCCTGGAAAGAGCAAGACAACAAGTTATACATAAAATGCAAAGTAAACTCAGATAGTGTCTATACTGAGGGGTCGAGATCTACGCTACCAGGGTAGTAGAAACAACAATCTGGCGATGAGTGGCTGGAAGACCGGGGTAGATAAACTGTGCTGGGATGAGATGATTGTAGACAGGTGAGCAGATTAGAGTTGATGGGTTGAATGAGATCAGCTGCTGAAGTCTTTGGCCGCGCCCATGCCACATACACACACACTCACACACACACACACACACACACACATACATATATATCCCTACACACATACTGTAGGGATACAGATGGGACCGTGACAGTAACCAGGCCTTTGTACCTAAAACACAGGCAGCCCATTGTAGTTTTGCTGACGAAAACTAGCGATACCTACATTACGTTTAATGAGTATTCGATGATCATTTTAAATGAGTAGCAAAGTAATTTAGATCCGCTCAGAGACAGAAAACATTTCATTAAAAGTACACTTATATTGATGAAAAAATGTTATGCCCCACACTAACGTACTAATGCCGGAATCTTTTTTAATTCAAATACATATAAAAGAAATTCCCCAAATGGGATTTTTTCGGATTTTAGATATTTTGTTCTACTCAGAATTCTGCGTTGTTTGACACCAAAACCAGCTTTATACCATTTTTTTCCGGGTAGCACCTAATTTTACTCTTCAAAGACCAGACTATTCAGGCTCTGGTTGAAGGTGAGCAGCACGAGGAGAGTGTGAGGAGGACAACAAGGTTTAATAGATGCAGGATCAGGAAGGTGTTTCTGTCACCAGGTGGCGCCATTTCAGTTCTTATGATTGTTTTTAACTGAAGGACTAGAAAGGGCTCCTCCTCCTCCTCCTCTTCCTCTTCCTCCTCCTCCTGCTCCTCCTCCTCCTCCTCCTGCTCCTCCTGCTCTTTCTCCTCCTCTCAAAGAACTAAATAAAATAGATGAATAAACATGCAGACATATGAAGGTTGTTCACCTGTGAAAGAATAGTGTAAATAACATATTGATCATTTCATCTTAACGTCAGAAGAAAACATGAAGTGAGTTTTAAATAAAGCACAAGACAGTTTGGAAGCAACACATCTCTCCATGAATCTCCCTCTACCTTCATCAACCACACACACACTTCACCTCTGAAGGTGAAGTACAACTTGTTCTCACTCGTCTTTGTGCAGAGACAGTTCAAGAAGAGAAGAGAAACCTGATTCCTCCAAACAACTAACTGAAGGGATCCAAAGGTCACAGAAGAGACCGGGACAGGACAGCAGATACATGAAGTGAAATGTGAGTGTCAACGTACCTGTGTAACACCTGGCAGCAGTCCATGAGAACTGCGGACCTTCTCGATCCGAACCAATCTGTTTTCAAGGCAGGACACTGAGACAACTGAGACTGCCCTCCTCGGTGTCACTGAGGAACTTCACGCTGCTAGAGCAGCCTCCCTCTCCTCTGTTGTCATCCTTCTGGACCTTTCTGCTGCGTTTGACACAGTGAACCACCAGATCCTCCTCTACATCCTCCAAGACCTGGGAGTCTCAGGCTCTGCTCTCTCCCTGATCGAATCCTACCTAAAGGACTTGGAGAGGGGCTCTGTCGGACCCTTGTCAACTCACCACCGGGGTACCTCAGGCCTCTGTCCCGAGCTGGAGGTGGGCAGTGCCGGTCATGAGGCTGGGCTGGAGGCGGGCGGAGCCGCTCAGGAGGCCATGTTGGAGGACGGGCAGGAGGACCGGCTGGAGGCCGGTGGAGAGTCCGGGCTGGCGGCCAGCGGAGAGGCCGGGCCGGAGTCACTGGGGTTTGAGAGTCAGGGGAGCGCTGGCGTCTCGAGAGGCGAGGCGAGCGCTGGGGTCTCGAGAGGCGGCAGGGAGACAGCTGGGGTCTCGAGAGGCGGCAGGAGGACAGCTGGGGTCTCGAGAGGCGGCAGGGGGACAGCTGGCGTCTCGAGAGGCGAGGGGAGCGCTGGGGTCTCGAGAGGCGGCAGGGAGACAGCTGGGGTGTCGAGAGGCGGCACAGGGACAGTTGGGTCTCGAGAGGCGGCAGGGGGACAGCTGGGGTCTCGAGAGGCGGCAGGAGGACAGCTGGGGTCTCGAGAGGCGGCAGGGGGACAGCTGGGGTCTCGAGAGGCGACAGGGGGACAGCTGGGGTCTCGTGAGGCGGCAGGGGGACAGCTGGGGTCTCGAGAGGCGCCTGGGGGACAGCTGGGGTCTCGAAAGGCAGCAGCGGGAACTTAGGTATGCAGAGGTTCGGCAGCAGTGGGAACGGTGGGCTGCCGCGGCTCGACAGCAGGAACGGGGGAACTGTCGCGGCCCACATTTAACACTATTATTCACTCTAATCTCATCACTAAACTCGCTGATCTTGGACTTGAGGCCTCCATCTGCAGCTGGATACTCAACATCCTGACAGGATGGCCCCAGGTGGTGAGAATCGGCAGCCACACCTCTACCTCGCTGACACCGAACACAGGTGCACCACAAGGCTGTGTGCTGGTGTCAGGAAAATAACCTCTCTCTTGACGTCAGCAAGACTAAAGATATGATCGTGGACTACAGGAGACAGAAGGGGAGTGGACACCTCCCCATCCATGTCGGTGATACTGAGGTTGAAAGGGTCAGCAGCTTTAAGTTCTTCGGTGTGCACATCACTGAGGATCTCTCCTGGACACTCCACACAAACACAGTGACCAAGAAAGCTCGTCAGCGGCTCTATTTCCTGAGAAGACTGAGGAAGTTTGGCATGAACACCAGCATCCTCACAAACTTCTACAGAGGAACCATCGAGAGCTCGCTGACGGGCTGTATCACGGAGAAGGAGAAATGCTAGACATGCACCAACACACACACACACACACACACACACACACACACACACACACACACACACACACATACACACACACTTGCCCTTTGATATATTTTTTATGTTCCTCCGTCTGGATCCATAAACATATTGTGAACAGACGTGTGTATTTTCTACGTTAGCTTTTATTCTTTTTGATTCTTAGAGCACGCTCTATATTTTCTGTATTACTCCATTTATTTTTTTGCTTCATTTATCCGTTTCTTTTGTTTAATTATTTATTGGTTATCCGTCACGGTGGTGCCTTAAATCTTAGAAAATAAATCTGTAAAGTAGATGTTACATTAACACATTATAGAAGTGTTAAGATGAGAAGAAAGGAGCTACTGTATGTCGGCTCCTGTGTTCTTAATCCTTATAGTATTTATTATTGTAATTATCTTTCCTCCTCAGGCGTATCTTTACGTGCTGAGTCACTCTGACTCTTCAGAGGCTTCATGAGGCTTTAAATCCCCTCGTGGTTCATCATCTGCTGCTGCGCTGCACAGACGTCTCACCTGAGAGAGTTCTCTGTTGTTCTCTCTCACAGGCTCGCAGCAGGTCGTGGCTTTAAAGAGTTTATCTTCATGTGGATTTCTATATTTTTCAATCATTTTACTTTATTTTAAATAATAGGTTTTTTTTTAGAAACTAAATTATGCAAACTTCTGATTGAATCTCTTTCAGTAGAAGAACCCTTTCTGTATGATAACATATGTTCCACAACACATTGCGTAGGTTGCATCATATTTATGTCACTATAGTTGATCTCCATGTATAAGAATATATTTTGTTGAGTGCATAAGGTTTATTATTCTTACATCTAAGCTCAAACTTGGAAAGTACTGCTTAGAAACCACCTGCGCAGATGTCGCACATGTGAATCATGCTGAGTAAAAGAGTCAGACCGCTCAGCTTCATTTAGGGAGGAGAGTTTAACCTGCTGATAGGCTGTTCAGCCACATGATTGGTGCAGACAAAGGCACGGGCAGGAGGAAGTGGGAGGGACTGCAGCAGACACGCCTTTGTGCAGATATATTATCAAAGTAAAGACTGAGGGGAAGCTCAACTTGGAACTTATTGACGGGCTGAGGATGAGTTTGCACTGAGGAGAAGGGACTCTGCTGGTGAGGAACAAACATGCATCTCATGTGTGAATGTAGTATGTGACTCTGAGAGGACAGTAAAGTGTAGGAACTCAGAGGGCTGTGTGCAGAGCTGCAGGATGTGCAGGGGGACATTTCCTAACCACAAGGCAGGAAGAGAACTCTCCAAGTGAGAATGTGTGGGTCCAGTAAATGTCAGCTGTGTGGTCTTGTGTATTATTGAATGCCATCACATGACTCTTCCCCTCTGTCTCCTCACAGGGAGAAGATGATCTGCAGGATGCTGCTGCTCCTCAGCCTGACCTGCTGTGTCTATGGTTAGTTTGCACCTTCACTTTATTCTATGCAAAGAGAAATGTTCATAAAAACCTCATTAATATATTTTCTGATTTCACAAGACACTGAGCTCCAGTTTTCTTTAGGGAGTGTAATTTCAGTCTGTTGGTCCGTCCACCACTCTGGTTCACAATATGTTCTCCAGAGGATGATTCATTTAATGTACTCACTTACTCTCGTCCATATTTGTATGAAAGTGATTTATAGTAGATGTAGATGAGCAATACATGAATGAGTTTAAGCTGTGAGTCAGGACATGTGTGACAGACTTTATTATCCCTCCCTTTCTCCACACGCAGCACTGCTTCCTCTTTGTTCTGCCGACATCAGTTCACTTGTGTGCAGACTCGTGTGTGTGCAGACTCTAGTGTGTGTGCAGACTCTAGTGTGTGCAGACTCTAGTGTGTGCAGACTTGTGTGTGTGCAGACTCTAGTGTGTGTGTGTAGACTCTAGTGTGTGTGTAGACTCTAGTGTGTGCAGACTCTAGTGTGTGTGTGCAGACTCTAGTGTGTGCAGACTCGTGTGTGTGCAGACTCGTGTGTGTGCAGACTCTAGTGTGTGTGTGTAGACTCTAGTGTGTGTGTAGACTCTAGTGTGTGTGTAGACTCTAGTGTGTGTGTAGACTCTAGTGTGTGCAGACTCGTGTGTGTGCAGACTCTAGTGTGTGTGCAGACTCTAGTGTGTGTGCAGACTCTAGTGTGTGTGTGCAGACTCTAGTGTGTGCAGACTTGTGTGTGTGCAGACTCGTGTGTGTGCAGACTCTAGTGTGTGTGTGTAGACTCTAGTGTGTGTGTAGACTCTAGTGTGTGTGTAGACTCTAGTGTGTGTGTAGACTCTAGTGTGTGCAGACTCGTGTGTGTGCAGACTCTAGTGTGTGCAGACTCTAGTGTGTGTGCAGACTCTAGTGTGTGCAGACTCTAGTGTGTGCAGACTCTAGTGTGTGCAGACTCGTGTGTGTGCAGACTCTAGTGTGTGTGTGTAGACTCTAGTGTGTGTGTAGACTCTAGTGTGTGCAGACTCTAGTGTGTGTGTGCAGACTCTAGTGTGTGCAGACTCGTGTGTGTGCAGACTCGTGTGTGTGCAGACTCTAGTTAGTGTGTGTGTGTAGACTCTAGTGTGTGTGTAGACTCTAGTGTGTGTGTAGACTCTAGTGTGTGTGTAGACTCTAGTGTGTGCAGACTCGTGTGTGTGCAGACTCTAGTGTGTGTGCAGACTCTAGTGTGTGTGCAGACTCTAGTGTGTGTGTGCAGACTCGTGTGTGTGCAGACTCGTGTGTGTGCAGACTCGTGTGTGTGCAGACTCTAGTGTGTGTGTGTAGACTCTAGTGTGTGTGTAGACTCTAGTGTGTGTGTAGACTCTAGTGTGTGCAGACTCGTGTGTGTGCAGACTCTAGTGTGTGCAGACTCGTGTGTGTGCAGACTCTAGTGTGTGCAGACTCTAGTGTGTGCAGACTCTAGTGTGTGCAGACTCGTGTGTGTGCAGACTCGTGTGTGTGCAGACTCTAGTGTGTGCAGACTTGTGTGTGTACAGACTCTTGTGTGTGCAGACTCTAGTGTCTGTGCAGACTCTAGTGTGTGCAGACTCTAGTGTGTGTGTAGACTCTAATGTGTGTGTAGACTCTAGTGTGTGCAGACTTGTGTGTGCAGACTCTAGTGTGTGTGCAGACTCTAGTGTGTGTAGACTCTAGTGTGTGTGTAGACTCTAGTGTACTAGTGTGTGTAGACACTAGTGTCTGTGCAGACTCTAGTGTGTGTGCAGACTCTAGTGTGTGTGCAGACTCTAGTGTGTGTGCAGACTCTAGTGTCTGTGCAGACTCTAGTGTGTGTGCAGACTCTAGTGTGTGTGCAGACTCTAGTGTGTGTGCAGACTCTAGTGTCTGTGCAGACTCTAGTGTGTGTGCAGACTCTAGTGTGTGTGCAGACTCTAGTGTGTGTGCAGACTCTAGTGTCTGTGCAGACTCTAGTGTGTGTGCAGACTTGTGTGTGCAGACTCTTGTGTCTGCAGAAACCCCCTTACAGAAACAGCCAGTAGAAGAAGTGCATTATCATCTTACATTGCATTTTCACTCTACTGCTGTACTTAAAGGCCCTGTCACACATCTCCGTATGATAGAAACGTATGCTGGCGTATATGAACATTTGTCAGAGTCCAAATACGTCCAACTTTTCATCGGATCGGAAAAGTGAACATATACAGATACGCATGTCTAACCTATTGATATCGTATCACTGACTTATACAAAATGTATCAGACGAGTGCCCAACGAATGCATAAGATATACAACAATATGGCGTATACAAAATATCGGCAACACGCTGGTGTACGTTGATATAAGGTATAAGTAGTATTCGTTAAGAGCTTGCTGTGTTACGCTGGGGTGCGTTGTTGAACGCTAAGGCCGTGAAAATGTTTTGAGCATGTTCAAAATTTCCGGACGTACCCAACGTGTGCTTCATAAGATATGCAGACGTTACACATAAGTTACGTTACGTTAGACATACGTGAATACTGAATACCTACGTGACTACGTTAGAGGTACTTTAGATATAGGCTACGTCGGCTGACGGTGAATCCTACAGCCAATGTATTGGTAACGAGTGGGTAACCTATTCCTACCCGATGTTAAGATGATGCCTGACGACGGAGTAACTTATTAAACGTGTTTCTACAGTACAGCTAGCGTTCAGCATGTTAGCCGTTCTCCAGCACCAGCTCCGTTGTCCAGACGCTCTGATACGTTTTAAATAAGTAAGTGACAAGCTATCAATGTTTGACATGCGTCATGTATACGTTATGTATACGTCAGCTACAACACCGCTGTGGAAAAGTTGGACGTATTTGGACTCTGACACATGTTGAGCTACTTTTCATAAACGCCGGCATGTTTCTGCCGTACGGAGCTGTGTGATAGGGCCGTATGTCTGGCGTGTTCGACGTGTCGTCTGCGTCCTTCAAGCGATCACAACTTATCCTTAATTTATATCAACGTATTGCCGATATTTCGTATACGCCAGCATACGTTTCTGCCATACGGATATGTGTGACAGGGCCTTAAAACATATAAAGCACTCCCTGACATTCCTAAATACACGTTGGCACGCTGTAGGATGTGAAACACTTGATGCATGAGGCTCACGGTCTTTGATACGTCTGCTACTATGAATGTAAATGAAAGTGTGAAGACTTTGTGAAGGTCTCATGTGTAGAGAGGAGTTTCTACTGCCAGTGGAGCTGCTGCCACATATAGAGGCCAGATGATGTTGCTCAACATATATATATATAAATATATATTCTACATACACATGTTCTACATACAACACGTTGGAGTTTATCCCGGTGGACGAGAGGGTCGCCTCCCTACGCCTTCGGGTTATGGGGGGGAAAACTCTGACTGTTGTTTGTGCCTATGCCCCGAACCGCAGTTCTGAGTATTCGGCCTTCTTGGAGACCCTGAATGGAGCCCTGCAGGGGGCTCCAGTAGGGGACTCCGTAGTCTTGCTGGGAGACTTCAACGCACACGTGGGAAACGATGGAGACACCTGGAGAGGCGTGATTGGGAGGAAGGGCCTCCCTGATCTAAACCCGAACGGTCGTTTGTTGTTGGACTTCTGTGCTAGTCATGGAATGGCCATAACAAACACCATGTTCGAACATAAGGATGCTCATAAGTGCACGTGGTACCAGAGCACCCTAGGCCAAAGGTCAATGATCGATTTCGTAATCGTATCATCTGATCTGAGGCCGCATGTTTTGGACACTCGGGTGAAGAGAGGGGCGGAGCTGTCGACTGATCACCATCTGGTGGTGAGTTGGATCAAGGGGTGGGGGAAGACTCTGGACAGACCTGGTAAACCCAAACGGGTAGTGCGGGTGAACTGGGAACGTCTGGGGATCTTTAACTCACACCTCCGGCGGAGCTTTTCAGCTATCCCTGTGGAGGTTGGGGGCATTGAACCTGAGTGGGCGATGTTCAAAACCTCTATTGCTGAAGCTGCGGTGATGAGCTGTGGTCTCAAGGTCTTAGGTGCCTCAAGGGGCGGTAACCCTCGAACACCGTGGTGGACCCCGGTGGTCAGGGAAGCCGTCCGACTGAAGAAGGAGTCCTTCCGGGTTATGTTATCCGGGAGGACTCCGGAGAAGCTATGGAGAAGGACTTTCGGTTGGCACCAAGATGCTTCTGGAAAACCATCCGGCACCTCAGGAGGGGGAAGCGAGGAACCATCCAAGCTGTGTACGGCAGGGGTGGGACCCTGCTGACTTCAACTGAGAAGGTTATCGGCCGCTGGAAGGAGCACTTTGAGGAACTCCTGAATCCGACTAACACGCCCTCTATGGTTGAGGCAGAGCTGGAAGCTGATGGGGGGCCTCTCAGCAGGAAACCGGTGGATTGCCTACTCCGGGTAGGGAATTAGCCATTACCCCAAGTGAAGGAGTTCAAGTACCTCGGGGTCTTGTTCGCGAGTGAGGGAGACAATGGAGCGAGAGATTGGCCGGAGAATCGGAGCAGCGGGGGCGGTATTACAGTCACTTTAGCGGCACCGTTGTGACGAAAAGAGAGCTGAGCCAGAAGGCAAAGCTCTCAATATACCGGTCGATCTTCGTTCCTACCCTCACCTATGGTCATGAAGGCTGGGTCATGACCGAAAGAACGAGATCACGGGTACAAGCGGCCGAAATGGGTTTTCTCAGACGGGTGGCTGGCGTCTCCCTTAGAGATAGGGTGAGAAGCTCAGCCATCCGTGAGAGACTCGGAGTAGAGCCGCTGCTCCTTTACGTTGAAAGGAGCCAGTTGAGGTGGTTCGGGCATCTAGTAAGGATGCCACCTGGGCGCCTCCCTAGGGAGGTGTTCCAGGCACGTCCAGCTGGGAGGAGACCCCGGGGAAGACCCAGGACTCGGTGGAGAGATTATATCTCCTCACTGGCCTGGGAACGCCTCAGGATCCCCCAGTCGGAGCTGGAGGATGTGGCCCGGAGAAGGGAAGATTGGGGTTCCTTACTGGAGCTGCTGCCCCCGCGACCCGATCCCGGATAAGCGGTAGACGATGGATGGATGGATGGATACACATGTGCTCAGTTTACTAAGTTGACTTGTAGCTCTACATTCTTCCCATGACTCAGAGGCGTGTGCAGCAGTTTTCTGCTCATTCCTTTGCAGAACTTAAACACTAATGCATTGTACGGTTCTGCTGCAACAACAACTAAAGTGCTTAAATACTATGAGAGTCTTATGAATGAACACTTTGAACACTCTTCTCTCTCCTCCTCTTCCTCTCAGGGATGTCTGAGCCTCTGAAGTTTCAGGCAGAGGAGGACAATAACGTGACGGTGGAATGGAGCTTCTCGTCCAAAGCCAACATTTCCATCTCCTCACTGAAGTTGCACTGCTTGACAGTGTTAGGACTGAAGGTTTTCTATCACATGGACCACCATGTGTATGAGTCTCAGAACCAGCAGTTTGCAGGCCGGGTGCAGTGTGACAGAGAGGCTCTGAGGACAGGAAGTGTCCGGCTGCACCTGTCCAGAGTCAGGGCGGATGACTCGGGTCAGTACCTCTGCAGGATGGCCACCGGATCCGGCAGGAAGGTCAAACAGTTCTCACTCAACATCACTGGTGAGTCCACTCAAGGTTGGAGCTGTCGGCTGATACAGTAGCACTAATGTGGGCTCATTCATAATAAATAAAATGATGATGGATAAATGACATTTACACTTTAAATGTTCTTCACAGCAGCTGTTGATGAGCCCACAACTGTGACACCAACAGCGATGATACCAGCAGCAGCAGCGAGCCGCAGGAGAAGCTGCTTCTACGTTGTTCTGGGACTGACAGCAGCCTCAGCAGTAGCTGTACTGGCCTACTGCCGCTGCACTTCATCATACACTGCACTCCACACTCAGAAGAAGGAGAGCCCGCACGAGGTGTGAGGAGTCTTCAGTTGGAGAACGCTGCCGGGCTGTAACGTTCTCTACACGTGATGGAGAGGAATCCAAAAACACTGGAGATGCTGCTGACTCATCAGATGTACTGTGGTACTACTGTTGATGCAAAGACAGTGAACTAGTAAACTATGAGTTGTTGTTCAGTGAAGATGCTGTTAAAGTGTCATCCAGGTAAAGTAAATGTAGCAATACCACAGTGTATAATTCAATATCTTATTGAAGTACAAATACTCATTGTGCATTTCAGAATAATATACATTATTGTATTATAATCATTGTTGCATTAATGTGTTCATCACTTTATAAGATCATTAAATGTTCATATTAAAGTCTGCAGGGACTCAGTCGCTTCCTGTGATGTTTGTAAATATCTCCACATAATATATCTGTAAATATAAACTTATATTCTATGTTTTCTCTTATGTTTTATCATATTTTCCATCAGTGGATCTCAGGTTAACGTGCTGAACTCTGAGGCTGCAGATTCTCTAATGGCCACTAGATGGAGACGAGGAATAAAAAGTGCATTTTGTTCTTGTCTGTTTTTCTAAACTCTAGTAACTTTACACGGTACACACAACCTGCTAACATGTTGTTACTGGTGTGAGTGTTAATAAAGTGTATTATTATTAATACTGTTGAACTCTTTGATCCTCACAACTTCTGATATTAAAGTATTTACACACAGAAGAGTCAGAGCCACTTCTCCAATAGAACAAGGGATTTATTTACAATATATACAGAAATATATACATACATATATAAATACATACATACACATAATACCTACTACAATGTATTTGCAGATGTACAAAAACTGTACATTTCAGTAGTATTAACATATAACATTACTGTTCATTTAGTTGACGCTTTTGACCAAAGAGACAAAAAGTGCAAACAATCATGAGGATACAACTCTGAACAGCAAGAATCCTGCAGGTACATCAGCTTCAAATAGGTACAATCCTAGAACAACCTAGTACAACCCTGCAGAACAAGAGCTTAAATAAGCCAAACAAGAGTGCAACATACAAAGAACTGTTTTTTTGGGGTTTTTCTTCATTGGCCGAGGTGCAGTCAGAACAGGTGTCTGCGGCGGAAGATGTGAAGACTGTCTGCTGTCCTGACCTCAATGGGGAGGTTAATATAATTAATTAATCTGCTGGGGTTTTTTTATCCAGACTGATTCATATAAATACACATTTCACTCCGCAAGTATTTTTCTGACTCTTAATACAGATGTTGGAGAATCTGTCTCTTGTTTTATCACTTTATGCTCAATGGACTCCTGACGGAGTCACGTTATCCTGATGACTCGTCTCTCTGAGGAACTCGACGTCTGTGCAGCTTCATAGATGTTTCCTTTCTCATCAGTAGGTTTAGAAAAACAAACTTTGGGGACAAAGCAGAGAGAGGAACGGTGTAGAGCTGCTGTCAGTAGAGCTGCTGTCAGTAGAACTGCTGTCAGTAGAGCTGCTGTCAGTACAACATAGATCCCGATCCTTCCCCGACTCTCTGTTGGACTCTCTGTTGGACTCTCTGTTAGACTCTCTGTTGGACTCTCTGTTAGACTCTCTGTTGGACTCTCTGTTGGACTCTCTGTTAGACTCTCTGTTGGACTCTCTGTTGGACTCTCTGTTGGACTCTCTGTTGGACTCTCTGTTGGACTCTCTGTTGGACTCTCTGTTGGACTCTCTGTTAGACTCTCTGTTGGACTCTCTGTTAGTCTCTCTGTTAGACTCTCTGTTGGACTCTCTGTTGGACTCTCTGTTAGACTCTCTGTTGGACTCTCTGTTGGTCTCTCTGTTGGACTCTCTGTTGGACTCTCTGTTAGACTCTCTGTTGGACTCTCTGTTGGACTCTGAGGTTCGGACTCAACAGCAGCTGCAGTAAAGGACAGAAAATAAAATGGCTGATTGTCAGAAACATTTTACTACTTTGTGTATGCATTAGTATTTAGTTCTTCTGTGTCTCAGTAGAGCCTCACGGAGCCTCGAGCGTAGCTGTAGACCAGGGGTCGGGAACCTTTTTGGCTGGGAGAGCCATAAAAGCCAAATAATTTTAAATGTATTTCCTTGAGAGCCATATATTTAATAAAATTGAGTTGTAAGAATATCACGTCTCCGAGTACTAAAAGTGCTATCAGTGTTTCCCCTACCATTGTCTGTTTCTGTGTCTACTGCGCGGGTGTCAAACTCAAGGCCACAATTATATCCGGCCCTCAAGAAAATATCATTTTTCTATCATAACTGGCCCGCCGGTTTTAGTAATTAAATCACTGCATGGCACAACCACGGGAAAATACATATTTGAAGAAGTATCTAAATGTGTGAATGAAATGAAACTGCCCCGGGACGAACTGACGGGACTGACGAAAGACGGAGCACCTGCGATGTGATGAAAAGAGCGGAATAGTGCAGGATGAGGGAGAAGATGCAGCGGGAGAACTGTGCAGGTGAGCTGACGGTGTATCACTGCATCATACACCAGGAAGCGCTGTGTTGTAAAGCTCTGGAGATGGAACATGTAATAAGCACCGTAACACAGACAGGAAACTTTATAAGAGTCACTGTAAGTCTGTTCCTGAGGAGATACATTCTGAACATGGCGGTGCGATGGCTCAGTCGAGGGAAAGTGCTGAATAGATTTTTAGAGTTGCGTGAGGAAATCTGCCAGTTTTTGGAAGCAAAGGGAAACACAGCACAGATCTCTTGGACGATGTGAGCTGGCCTGTTTGTGCGACATAACGAAGCATCTCACTGTTAAACCTGCAGCTTCAGGGCCGTGTGATCACAGACATGTATGATGCAGTGACAGCGTTCCAAGCCGAGCTGCCTGTGGGAGACTCGGATGCAGCAGGAAACTTTCCAAACACTGACAAACCATCTCCACCGCTGTGTTCCCGACTGCACATGAACTGCTCAGCAATCCGTTTGCAGTTGACGTGGAAACAGCACATGTGAACATCCAAACGGAGCTGATTGACCTCCAGTGTAACGACACACTCAAGGCAAAGTGTGTCTCTGTGGGCGCTGCAGTTTCCAAGCTTCACCCCCGAAACGATGCCTTAATGTTGGCCCTCTCTGTGATTGAGTTTGACACCCCTGGTCTACTGCTTGCTTTGCGCAGTTTCTCCTCTGCTGTTTCGCGAAGGGCAGGGCTCCGCCCCCCCCCCCCCCCCACACACGTGCGCACACAGTTACAGTCAGAACTAAAACAAAATCCGCTGCTAAATGTTTTACTCTAAATGACACAGTATAATTATTTATTACTTGTTAATCATGTTAAAAAATGTCAGCTCAAAATTGTCTGCGAGCCATAACGCGTCATCGAAAGAGCCATAGGTTCCCGACCCCTGCTGTAGACTCTGAGTCTTGTTTTACTTACTGAGCTCTACTGAGTCAACTTACCAGAGACATTGAGCCAGCATTTCCCCTTGTTACTCCCATAATCTGTGAACACTCTACACACATAGAGACCCGAGTCATCAGTCCTGAGTCTGGACACATGCAGTCTGAGTCGTCCTCCTCTGAGCTCGTCTTTGTTCCACTGGACTCGTCCTGCAAACTGTTGATCCTGAGACTCTGGGACCTCGACACCTTCATATAGATCAAACAGCACTGAGGGTCTGACAACAGTGAACAGCTGACAGTAGATAGAAAGGGAGAGCAGGGAACTGTCACTTCTGGTTGTGAACATCCATTCCAGTGTGATGTCGTGGTTCTCCTCGGCCTGATAGGAAGTCTGTGGCACCTTCACTTCAAATGTTCCTGTTGAGGAGACAGAGAGGGGACAAGTGAACATGTGAGCCTTTAAACTCCATGGAGAGATGTTTGTGTGGAGACTTTAGTGATGCTCAGTGCTGTGAAGTGCTTTAAAGATACAAAGTGAAACTAACCACAGACACAGCAGGTCAGGCTGCTGAGCAGCAGGATGCTGCAGATCATCTTCTCCCTGTGAGGAGACAGAGAGTCACACAGGAGGTCAAAGGTCCTTACAGGGACACATCTCACATTTATAGTCCAATACAAAGTGTGTCAGCTGCAGGAAGGTGTTTGTGTCAGCAGGTGGCGCCAGTGGTCCAACATGTGAGCTGCAGTGTTCACTGAGCTGCAGTGGTGCTGAACAACAGGGCAACACTTCAATACAACACAATAATAAAAGCACCAGCAGCTGTTTTCAGTTGGTGTGTGTGTGGTTCTGCACATCAACATGAAACAACAGAACCAGAGAACCTTCACTTCTGTCGCTTCACTTTCTGACACCAATGTAACATAATGATAATAATAATATTCGCTGTTTCGCGGGATTCCGGGAGAGCCGTAAGTGAAGTTACCGTAATGAATCAATAGACACAGATCCACAGATTTACAAGATAGAGAGAAGACAGCGAGAGAAGCGATATATAGAGAGAGGACATAGAGATATAGAATACAGCTAGATAAGATAGATAGATAGAGAGAGATTACATATATATATATAATACATCTATATAATATATATATATATATATATATATATATATAATATATATATATATATATATAATACATATATATAATTTATAGATATTTATATATATATATATATATAGATATCTATATATGTAATATATATAGATATCTATATATATATATATATATATATATATATATATATATAGATATCTATATATATGTAATATATAGATATATATATATATATATATATATTATATATATATATACATATATAATACATATATATCTATATATATATAGATATATATATTACATATATATTATTATTATTACTTGTTTGTTGTCCTTCTATTATTTCCAGACTTTCCCAGTCAGCTCTAGTTTTATAATATATTATGCACAGTAGATGCAACACAATCATTTTGAGATAAGATCATTAAGACTGACGTGAAATAAGAATATTAAAATAAAAATACTTACATAGTGATAGAAGTAGTGCCGCTGCGGGATGTGATGAAACTTCAGAGTGTCGAGTCCACAGGGAGGGGGTGAAGCCGTTCCAGTCCAGTGTATGTATGACTGTAGACACAGCTCCAGTGTTTCTTTTATTCTGTCATTCTTCGGTAACAATCTCGGATCTCGGATCTCCGATCTCTCGGAGATTTCCAAACGAGTAGACGGATGAGCAGCTTCTACCCCCGTCACCAGCAACAGTAATATCTCGGAGACGGAGTATCTCGGATCTCGGAGACGGGATGAAGCCGTTCCAGTCCAGTGGAGTATGACTGTAGACACAGTTTGTGTTTCTTTTATTCTGTCATTCTTCGGTAACAATCTCGGATCTTTCGGAGATTTCCAAACGAGTAGACGGATGAACAGCTTCTACCCCGTCACCAGCAAGTAAGTGCAAACAATCATGAGGATACAATAATAATAATAATAATAATAATAATAATAATAATAATAATAATAATAATAATAATAATAATAATAATAATAATAATAATAATAATAAGCTTTATTTGTATAGCACCTTTCATACAAGACTTGCAGCCCAAAGTACTTCACAGCAAAAACATAACAATGAGTACAAGGACAGAATAAGAGCATTTACAGAACAATAATCACAGTGAAGATGTACATGAGTCTGAAGTAGCATTATAGAAATAGCAGAATTAAAATAGCAGATAAAATAGTATAAAACAACATTGGAGATCATGCCGAGTTTCCGTATCTGTGCCGTACTGAACCACCCTACTGCCGGGGAATCACATTGATCACCATTCTTGTAAATGTTTTAAACTATCAGAGCCACACTTTGAAAGCATGAGATCAACAATGCGCCCCTGTGGCTGGTTCACTCCCTCAAAGGGCCTACGAAATGATAAACATGAATTTCTACTGATGATAGTAAATGTATTTGTGTTATTTATGACACAATGGTCGCAGTATTTCGGGGACTTGAACCTGCGACCTGCCACCCTCCGGTTCACAAGCCAAGTCCGTCCTGACTGACAACTTCTGACTTTTTAGGATTTGATCTATTTTATTTTCTTGATGTAATTAATGTTAACTTTCAACATGTAAATGTTAAAGATGCTTTGGTAATATGTCGTACAGTGTGACGTGTAGTTTCTTCTAAATGTGAGATCCAGTTGAACCTACGAGTCCTTTGATTCAGTCCCTCTTTAGTCACCAGTCAGTTCTTGGCTCAGTATCAGTGAATTCCAAAACACATTGACACTCCCCGCACCTGAATGTTACCTGGGTGTAACTGATCTGTTGACTTCAACTTCCTCTAAGTTAAACAGGTATCTCCAGATGTTTGTGATGAAGTTTCCCTTACGTGAAGATTCTCCTGCTTCTGCTGCTTTTTAAGTGTTTAAAAGCCTCTTGAGCCTCTCGGCTGGAAGATGCATCGTGACAAAGCTGGAAACTGTTCTTCTGAGGATCTCATGAAAAGTTTACTTTTTACAGACACATGGTTCAAACAGGAACATGTAACAATGCGACCTGAAACCTCAATGTGACGCAGACAGTCTCATCACAGCACGCAGCGTCACTACTTCTATCACTATGTAAGTGTTTTTATTTTAATATTCTTATTTCACGTCAGTCTTAATGATCTTATCTCAAAATGATTGTGTTGCATCTACTGTGCATAATATATTATAAAACTAGAGCTGACTGGGAAAGTCTGGAAATAATAGAAGGACAACAGACAAGTAATAATAATATATATTGTATATGTATATAATATATATGTATTATATATATATATATATATATATATATATATATATATAATACATATATATTGTATATATGTATGTATATATAGTAAATCTGTGGAACTTCAGATCGTTTTTCTTAAACCAGTAAAGAGAAAAGTTTGTTTTTACTTTTTACCTAAAACATAAATGGTGTTCAGACTCTCAGAGGATTAATAAGACTAGTAAGAAGAAGAAGAAGAAGAAGAAGAAGAAGAAGAAGAAGAAGAAGAAGAAGAAGAAGAAGAAGAAGAAGAAGAAGAAGAAGAAGAAGAAGAAGAAGAAGAAGAAGCTGTCAGTCAGCCTCACATACTGAATGAAGATAAGATAAATATAAAAAGTATTTCTTGCTGACAGACAAACTCTTCTTCTCTCCATGTTTCTGACTCTTCATGTGGGCGTGTCTGAAAACAGCAGATAATAAAGTGAAAGTTATTCCTGCTCATATGTCAGCATGTCTCCTATTAACCAGGAGTAGAGCTCAGTGTTGACACACCGGAAACACGCCAGGGCTTTTATTTTGAAAGGAGCTCTGAGAGTTCTGCATCGTCGTCTCTTTTGTGTTGGTTGGTGTCAGAAAGTGAAGCGACAGAAGTGAAGGTTCTCTGGTTCTGTTGTTTCATGTTGATGTGCAGAACCACACACACACCAACTGAAAACAGCTGCTGGTGCTTTTATTATTGTGTTGTATTGAAGTGTTGCCCTGTTGTTCAGCACCACTGCAGCTCAGTGAACACTGCAGCTCACATGTTGGACCACTGGCGCCACCTGCTGACACAAACACCTTCCTGCAGCTGACACACTTTGTATTGGACTATAAATGTGAGATGTGTCCCTGTAAGGACCTTTGACCTCCTGTGTGACTCTCTGTCTCCTCACAGGGAGAAGATGATCTGCAGCATCCTGCTGCTCAGCAGCCTGACCTGCTGTGTCTGTGGTTAGTTTCACTTTGTATCTTTAAAGCACTTCACAGCACTGAGCATCACTAAAGTCTCCACACAAACATCTCTCCATGGAGTTTAAAGGCTCACATGTTAACTTGTTCCCCTCTCTGTCTCCTCAACAGGAACATTTGAAGTGAAGGTGCCACAGACTTCCTATCAGGCCGAGGAGAACCACGACATCACACTGGAATGGATGTTCACAACCAGAAGTGACAGTTCCCTGCTCTCCCTTTCTATCTACTGTCAGCTGTTCACTGTGTCAGACCCTCAGTGCTGTTTGATCTATATGAAGGTGTCGAGGTCCCAGAGTCTCAGGATCAACAGTTTGCAGGACGAGTCCAGTGGAATCAAAGACGAGCTCAGAGGAGGACGACTCAGACTGCATGTGTCCAGACTCAGGACTGATGACTCGGGTCTTTATGAGTGTAGAGTGCACACAGATTATGGGAGTAACAAGGAGAAATGCCGGCTCAATGTCTCTGGTAAGTTGACTCAGTAGAGCTCAGTAAGTAAAACAAGACTCAGTCAATAGTGTTGGAGCAACACTTCCATCTATAGAGTCATGCAGCTTGTGTGGCTGAATGTGTCCGTCATCATCCCAAAGACAGCCAGAGTCTTCCTCCTCCAACCTTCAAACTGCTTGTTTTGTCCGACCAACTGTCCAACACGCAAACATTCAATTTAAAGTGAAATCAAATCCTCACGTTGAGAAGCTGGAACCAGAGGATGTCTTCTGAAGAATGTTGCAGATTAGTTTAAGTGTTTCATTCAGTAACTCTAAAGTAGTCAAATGTTTCTGACAATCAGCCTCATTTTATTTTCTGTCCTTTACTGCAGCTGCTGTTGAGCCCGAACCTCAGAGTCCAACAGAGAGTCAGGGAAGGATCAGAATCTCTGTTAGACTGACATTAGCTCTACTGGCAGATGCTCTACTGACATTAGCTCTACTGGTAGATACTCTACTGATGGAAACTTTACTGACAAGAGCTCTACTGACAGCAGCTCTACAGGCAGGAGCTCTAATGACAGCAGCTCTACTGACAGGAGCTCTACTGACAGGAGCTCTATTGACAAGAGCTCTACTGACAGCAGCAGCTCTACTGACAGCAACAGCTCTAATGGGAGCAGCGTTATTGACAGCAGCTCTACTGACAGCAGCAGTTATACTGAGAGCATCTCCTCTGAGAGCAGCTCTGAGAGCAGCTCCACAGAGAGTA
This sequence comes from Cottoperca gobio, assembly GCF_900634415.1. Taxonomy (NCBI): domain Eukaryota; kingdom Metazoa; phylum Chordata; class Actinopteri; order Perciformes; family Bovichtidae; genus Cottoperca; species Cottoperca gobio. The sequence continues at coordinate 14,293,737 of NC_041372.1, forward strand.
ACTCTACTGAAATTATCTCTGGATACAGCAGCTGTAGTGCTCCTAGTAGTAGCCTATAGGCAGTAATGACTTTCGGGTTCATTGTCGATGTCCATGCATCGTTTCCAGTAAAACATATCCATCTTGAACGTAGTCACATGAACAGCTGTTGCAATCTCTGAAATCAGCTGATCATTTGTGAGATGTTTTTCTTTCACACGGAGCAGATGTTAGTCCGTCTGCATGCGCAGCCGAACAGCTGATGGGCGCGTGGAGAGCGGACGTTAGGCATTCGATTGACACTTGGTCTGAGCCAATCGGAGCTTCCATGCGTTATCTACAGCCATCAAAGCCAATCAGTGTCAACTTGATAAGGAAGTGCCAGCCCTCTTCTTTTGTTCATAGAAGGAGCCTGCAGTAGTCCAGTCTCACGGGGACTCTTTTATTGTGTAGCTAATGAACTGTTCTATCTTTAGACATCTGGTACTTATGCTTTTATTTTTACAAATGTTGTAATTTCTTTCATAATTGTATTTATTCATTACAAAATACAAAAAAAACACTAAAATATTACAAGAAACTTTGTGTCATGACTACTGGCAGGGATAATTAGTATATAATAGTTATTTATGGCCTTTTTATCAATAAATATTATATTTCCAAATGCACAGCTTGTGAACGCCTGGTGTTGCTCTTATAAAAACCTGTGTAATATGTTAAGTCTTTATCCCTTTTATCTGAAATTGGAAGTTGTACTTCATAACACTTGGTGCTATGTTTTTATTGTGTGTTCCAGTCCATACCTACCAGCTGAACCATCTTCAGGCATCTTTTTCAACAACAACCTTCAGGCGGAGTGTATTTTCTTCACATTCAGTATATTCAGACCACTATTACTCAGTACCAGAAGCACTTGGAGTGATTCTTCACAGTTATGCAAGAACAATAAGAGAGTTATCTTTTGAATGAGATCGAAACCATGCAGCTGATGCAAATGGTTGAAGAGCAGCTTATAATATACTTTGGGTATGTCGTTTGTAGGGATTTTTCGTATTTTCGAGTAAAGTCCCCCACCCCTTAAGAGGCTAGACTCCTGGTACTAGGATGGGTTAAAAGCAGAGAACAAATGTCACTGTGTGTGCTGTGTGCTCTGCATGTGTGACCAATAAAAAGAGGGTTTCATCCCTCCAAAACCTTAAATCTTAAATCTAGTCTGTTGCTCTCTCTGGTTTGCTTACTAAGTTGTTTTTTGGAAACATCTCTGAAGCTGCACAGACGTCGAGTTCCTCAGAGACAAGTCATCAGGATAACGTGACTTGAAACCTGATTGTTTGTCCTAAACTTCCCAATCCATCCAGTAGTTGTTGAGAAATGTCACTCAGACTAACAAACCTCATGGGGACGCTCTTCATTTTGTTTTATCTACTGATACAAAAGCAAACGTCTCTTCAGCCGTATACGTCAACATATTGTGGAGTAATATTGACTGTTTCGCCTGAGCCTGGCTACTGGCCGCCCCTCTCCGCAGCACACCGTTAGCGCTGTTAGCATCGTTAGCTGCTGGCTGCCATCTCCAAGTTGAGAGTCACGTTGAGGTAATCCCAGGACTCTGACTCACAGGTACCCAGAATCTTCTGGATTCAAATGCTTTAAATGTTGTTGAGACATTTAACTAGAAACAATAAAAGTGAAGCTCATGGTGATGCATCCTCTGGGGAACATGAATGTCTGTACATTTGGTGCCAATCCATCAAGTTGATGTTAAATTGATTTGATGTCATATTGATGATATTTTACTATAAGTTATCTATATTTCTTAATGTACATCAGTGTTGTTGATAAGTAACCAGTAGTTTGAACGTCCAGATTAATGTAGAAATCACACATTTGAAGTTAAATTTGTATTGTTTTCATTGATAAACTATTTGTTTGTTTATGGTGGTTCTTACAGAGATAAACCCAGCACACTCTTTATGTAAGATCTTTCTTACCCACAGTTCCAGATGTGAATGTCCGGCAGATGCATTGGAGTCTCTTCTCTATCTAACTTTGACTACAGTTTATCGAGCTGATAACTGTATAAATGTCCAAATACTGTAGTTTACTGTAAAATATATATATATATTATATATTATATATATTATATATATATATATATATATATATATATATATATATATATATATATATATATATATATATATATATATATATATATATCATATATACATATACATATACATATACACACACACATACATATTATATATAATGCTTGATTATAAAACATATTTTTTGCAGAGAATGTTACTGAACTCTTGACCGAGACTCTACGCTTTGTGCCAAGACAATGTTGATGAGGAACCTTTGGAAGTCCCAGCTCCACTCAGCAGTCGGTGGAAGAACCAAACAACAGGGATGCTGTTGTGCTGTAGAGAAGCAGATTCAATCACTGAACTGATATTGTGTTTTGTTATTGATTCTAATAAAGTGCTGATACTTGAACGACGTGTAGTTGTCAGATGGAAACGTAGCACAGATCTTTTGAATGGCACATGATGGCATTCTGTTGTTCTTACCAAGTATTCCCCAACAAAATCTCACCAGCTGGCGGTATGCCATATAGTGATACATTCCGTAAAATACTAGATATTACATAATAATACTAATTATAAGCTTTATTTGTATAGCACCTTTCATACAAGAATTGCAGCCCAAAGTGCTTCACAGCAAAAACATAACAATTAGTACAAGGACAGAATAAGAGCATTTACAGAACAATAATCAAGGTGTAGATGTACATGAGTCTGAAGTACCATTATAAAAATAGCCAAATTCACATAGTATAAAATAGTAGATAAAATAGCAGAATTAAAATTGTATAATAGCTGAATTAAAATAGCAGATAACGCGTTATGGTTATGTCAATGTTAATCACTTCAACCTTATTTGCTTATTTATCTATGTATTCTGTAACTTTGCCAGAGTGACCATTCGACTTCCCAAAAAGACATCAAAGTTTCTGAGCTCTGCAGATTGCACAAGTAACTTCCTCATTACGTGGCTGGTCACCTGCTTGTTGTCTGTCTCTCTTCACATACCTGTGGTAGGCTGTCTGCAACACCCAAACATCCAGACACTTTGATTTGAATCCTGGGTGATCTGTTATGCAGGTTATGTTTGCACCATGTCCCTCATATTCATTGAGTTCCTCCATGATTTTCTTGGCAGCAGCTCTTCAATTGCTTCCATAATTGTACAGTTTTCACATGTACACCTAAATGTACAAAAGAAGAGTGGTGAGGATATGTACACAATATGCAATATCCAGAAAAAGGCCAATATTAACGTCATCTTAATGTCATACTATTTATATGCCTGTGTTTGACGACAGGCTCGTAAGCACTACAGGTGAGACGGTCAGTATACAGACTATACTTTATAAACCAGCGATGTCCTCCAGTCTGTTTGTTAGCTAGTAGCTAATGCTTTATATACAGCCTCGTAATAAATGACGTTTGGAATCAGACACAATGATAGAACCTCAACCGCAGAAACTTTGAGAAAGAATCAAGTTATCAAGCTTTACAGATGTCGATGTGTCCAAGTAGAGAAGTAATTGAATATTTAGGGATCGAGCAATTTGCGGACAACTAGTCGGGTTCGGATTCAGGAGTTCCTCAAAGTGCTCCTTCCACCGGCCGATAACCTTCTCAGTCGAAGTCAGCAGGGTCCCACCCTTGCTGTACACAGCTTGGATGGTTCCTCGCTTCCCCCTCCTGAGGTGCCGGATGGTTTTCCAGAAGCACCTTGGTGCCGACCGAAAGTCCTTCTCCATAGCTTCTCCGAACTTCTCCCACACCCGCTGCTTTGCCTGTGACACGGCAGAGGCTGCCTCCCTTCTAGTCCTTTGGTACCCTGCAACTGTTTCCGGAGTCCTCCCGGATAACATAACCCGGAAGGACTCCTTCTTCAGTCGGAGAACAGGACAGGACAGGGGCTTCCTCCAGACGTTCCCAGCTCACCCGCACTACCTGTTTGGGTTTACCAGGTCTGTCCAGAGTCTTCCCCCACCCCTTGATCGAACTCACACCGGATGTTGATCAGTCGACAGCTACGCCCCTCTCTTCACCCGAGTGTCCAAAACATGCGGCCTCAGATCAGATGATACGATTACAAAATCGATCATTGACCTTTGGCCTAGGGTGCTCTGGTACCACGTGCACTTATGAGCATCCTTATGTTCGAACATGGTGTTTGTTATGGCCATTCCATGACTAGCACAGAAGTCCAACAACAAACGACCGTTCGGGTTTAGATCAGGGAGGCCCTTCCTCCCAATCACGCCTCTCCAGGTGTCTCCATCGTTTCCCCCGTGTGCGTTGAAGTCTCCCAGCAAGACTACGGAGTCCCCTACTGGAGCCCCCTGCAGGGCTCCATTCAGGGTCTCCAAGAAGGCCGAATACTCCGAACTGCGGTTTGGGGCATAGGCACAAACAACAGTCAGAGTTTTCTTCCCCATAACCCGAAGGCGTAGGGAGGCGACCCTCTCATCCATCGGGGTAAACTCCAACATAGTGGCGCTCAGCCGGGGGCTAGTGAGTATCCCCACCCCGTCCCGACGCCTCACACCTTGGGCAACTCCGGAGAAGAATAGAGTCCAACCCCTATCCAGGAGTACGGTTCCAGAGCCAAGACTGTGCGTAGAGGTAAGCCCCACCAGATCCAACTGGTAGTGATCTACCTCCCGCACTAGTTCCGGCTCCTTCCCCCACAGAGAGGTGACGTTCCACGTCCCCAGAGTCAGCCTCTGCTGCCCGGGTCTGGTCCGTCGAGGTCCCTGACCATCACTGCCACCCGTGTGACAGCGTACCCGACCCCAGCGGTTTTTCCCATGAGTGGTGGGCCCACAGGATGGATGGATGGGAGGCACCACGTAGCTTCTTCGGGCTGTGCCCGACCGGGCTCCGTGGCAAACCTGGCCACCAGGCGCTCGCTGTCGGGCCCTCCCTCTGGGCCTGGCTCCAGACGGGGGCCCCGGGCTTCCTCCGGGCAGGGTCTCTCCTTTCCTTTCCCTTTTTTTCATGAAGTCGTTTTTGAGCGTTTTAACACGCCCTCTATGGTTGAGGCAGAGCTGGAAGCTGATAGGGGATCATCGTCAATTTCCCTGATGGAAGTCACTGAGGTAATCAAACAACTCCACAGTGGCAAAGCCGCAGGGGTTGATGAGATCCGTCCAGAAATGCTGAAGGCTTTGAGTGTCGATCCCGGATAAGCGGAAGACGATGGATGGATGGATGGATAGTCGGGTTCATAACAATTCAAGGAAACCAAGCTATCGACTCGCTAGCAAGCTATCGATAGCTTGCGAACTAATTACGATCGAGGATAATGTTACGTTTTATTATGATATATTTACTATTTATTGATAAGTTCTATGAACTATAGTCAAATGTATATACCTGTCTGTGTTCTGTTGCCGCACAGGATCTCATCATCAGCATGTTCGCTCCCGTCTGTGTCCTCATCTTGAATACTGTGTCTCCAGCTGCTCTGTTTCCACCACGTTAAACTCGCCCGCATGATCTAAATCCACGACACCGGCATCCTCTTCAATAAACTCCTCTTCTTGAAGGTGCAACAAGTCTATTGACGACTCACTGTCACTCGATTCTGTCGAATTATCCGAGCCAGAGTCCAACATCGCCACGTCTGCCGCTTCTGCCGCTTCTGCCTGTCTATGTCTGTGTATTCAACTGGTGGACTGTTTTGTACTTGTGACGTCAGAACACGGCGTCGGGTGTTTCAGGTAGCGGCAAAGTAAACATCGGTGGTCGACATACTAAATCATGATTTATTTAATACTGCGATCATTGTGTCATAAATAACACAAATAGCATTTACTATCATCAGTAGAAATTCATGTTTATCATTTCGTAGGCCCTTTAAGGGAGTAAACCAGTTGAAGGCCACAGGGGCGCATTGTTGATCTCATGCTTTCAAAATATGGCTCTGATAGTTGCACACCATTTCCTAGTTGTGCCTTTACAGTTTTACGCATTAAATTGTCCTTGAATACTGAAGTTGGCATTGTTGTAAGCTCATAGCCAAAGTATGGAGCCATGTCTTCCTCTGTCTGTACAATAGCTATCAGGCAATAAAACAGATGATTTGGGTGGATATGAACTTTCTGTTTTTCAACCTGGATTCCTGGATACAGATGACGAAATTCTACATAAATTGTGCCCCAACTTGCCAAACGTGGATGACTCTC
>NC_041372.1:14403748-14438748 GCF_900634415.1 Cottoperca gobio
ACGTGTCTTTAAGGAGCGTCTAAAACAGAATCAGCTGATCTCCTGCTCCAGCTTCTCCTGAAGCTCTTTGACTCGCCTCACTGAGTGGGGACAGTGAGGGGGTGTTGATGCTGGAGGAGAGTGTAGACTCACTGAGTGGGGACAGTGAGGGGGTGTTGATGCTGGAGGAGAGTGTAGATTCACTGAGTGGGGACAGTGAGGGGGTGTTGATGCTGGAGGAGAGTGTAGACTCACTGAGTGGGGACAGTGAGGGGTAGTTGTGTAGAAACTGGTTGTGGTCCTCTGTGTGTGCGAGCTGCTTCAGATCAGCGTCTTTCCTCTTCAGCTCAGTGATCTCCTGCTCCAGCTTCTCCTGAAGCTCTTTGACTCGACTCACTTCACTTTCCTGCTGCGATCTGAGCTGCTGCTTCACATCAGAGCTTCTTTTCTGCATGAGACGGATCAGCTGAGTGAACATCTTCTCACTGTCCTCCACTGCTCTGTCAGCAGAGCGATTGATGACCTCCACCTTCTGCTGAAGCAGCTTCACATCTTTCTCTCCGTCCTGGATTCTCTGCTGGATGTTTAGTCGACTCCCCTCGAGCTCTCTCTGCCTCTCAGTCCTTTCTGCTGCAGCTGAGACTGTGTCGTGGCCTTTATGTTCGTCCACAGAGCAGAGATAACAGATACACTGCTGATCAGTACGGCAGAACATCTTCATCACCTCATCGTGACGAGAGCACATGTTCTCCTGGAGCTTCTGGGAGGGTTCCACCAGCTTGTGTTTCTTTAATGGAGCCACATCATAATGAGGCTGGAGGTGTTTCTCACAGTAAGAGGCCACACACTGCACACAGGACTTGAAGGCTTTCAGTTTTCTCCCAGTGCAGACATCACATCCCACATCTTCAGGTCCAGCATAGCAGTGATCAGCAGGAGCAGCTTGGAGTCCAGTCTTCTTCAGCTCCTCCACTACAGCTGCTAACATGGTGCTTCTTCAGCAGGACAGGCCTCGGTGTGAAGGTCTGCCTGCACTGAGGGCAGCTGTGGCTTCTCTTCTCGTCCTCTCCATCCCAGAAGCTTTGAATACAGTTCTTGCAGTAGCTGTGTCCACAGGGAGTCGTCACCGGATCCTTCAGGAGATCCAGACGGATGGAACAACAGAACGCAGACAAACCTTCTTTTCTTACACGGGGAACCTGACACTGTTGGGGGGGAAAAGGAGTTCGCTTGAATTCTAGAAGAAAACATTTTCTCACCTCCAGAGAGAAGTCTCGACGAATGGATCTGAAAACATCCGTTTACAAAGTCTTTCCTTCAACAGACTTAAAACTCAGATAACATAAGAGATGAAGAAGATGATGAAGATGATGTGGAATCTGTAATTGACAGTAAACGGTTAAATGTTATCTGCAGTGTTTGTGGACGCAGCTGTTCGGCTGTGACGTCGTCGTGTGGATCCTTTTTAGAAACACATTCACAAACAGTCGACTCGGCACGTTAACTTGATGCCACTGCATCAGTTTTTATTGTCACAGTTGCATCGTTTCTCCCCCTGACCCCAACAAACATACACGTTTCATATCGACACACATCACATTACAGATCATCGTTAGCATTGGAACATGTCTACACATGTCCTCAAAGGTTCTCCATCTCCTTCCACTTCAACCCACGACTAGTTTTCCTAAACTCTCGCAGAAAGAAACACTTTCATTTAGACTTTTTAGTACTTTGCTTCATTTTCCAGGGAATACTTGGAGAAAGTACGAGCTGTGGAGAAAGCGGCACACGTTCTGAATTAAACCTTTAATATATTTGATCGGATTGAGAATCGCTTTAGGAAAACCAGCCTGGTTCAGAATCCTAACTACTGGACTTAATTAAAAAGAAATCAGTTCTCGTCTAAAATGAGGCATGATGTGAAATGATCACACACACATTGTGCATTTGATAAACACACACACACACACACTCAAAGGGCCAATAACGACAGCCACACTGGGTCAAAAACACTCTGAAATCCCTGATTCCTTCAGGTCTTTGAACACAACAGTGGAACCAGATGGATTGTCTCTGAAAAGGATTCTTTAACTCCACCCGCCTGTGAATTAAAGCTGCATTCAAGTCCCAATGAAGTTTGAGGGAATTGGAAGTATTTTAAATAGCTTCGACAGCCTGGTACGACTGTAAACGGCGTTCACGAGGGCTTAAACGTACAAACGGCACGGTTGTTCTCAGCGCTCATATCTTCAGGGCTTGTTGTAAACTGTCAGACGTCAAAGTAACGCAAAGGTCATAGAAACGACTTCAGCTGCGCGTTGACCCAGGAGTGGCAGCGCCGCCAACACGAGGCTCCTTTTGGTTTAAAGCAAAGAGAACAGAATTAAGACTACTGGGTTCACAGCAGGAGAAGCCGAGCCGCTGATTAACGAGCCTTTAGCGTTGGCACAGACGCCTTCAGGATCCTCCCTTTAACGTAGTAATCGGAAATACTCACACAAAGCCAAAATTAATTATGAGTTCTGTGTTTTGGAAAGATTCGATTAAATTAGAAAAACTGTATAAAGTAAGAAATCGTAACGAGTGAACGGGGACGCCCCGGCTCTCACATGGCGTGTCCATATAAACCCTGTGTGGGTAACACGTCTTTAAACGCATTCAGCGGTGACTTCCTGGATCACGTTTCATTGTCTCATCTGTAACAACTTCTGAACGCTCTCAAAACTCTTAATCAGCGGCTCCGGCCGAAAGGTCAAGGCCATGGAAAGGTCGTGCTAAGTTCAAAGGTCACGGTGAGGTCATAACACTGCATCCAGTCAACGCGTTAAACGACATTTAAATTCAAGTTAAAAAAAAGGAAAGAAAAGTGATTCCCTTTCCTTTTGATGCACACACACACACACACACTTTCCACATGATTAAAACATTACGCTGTGGAAATACTCACACACTTATTTACACACACACACACACACACACACTCAGTGATTCTTATAACCAGTAACACCAACAGACAGCATGACGGATGTGGATGGAGCGACATGAGTGACGGATGACCCGCTAACGTCACTTATCACAGACACACGACCATATAAGGAAAGAGATCCATCCCATAATGACCAGTCCTTCGTTGCTGGGCAACAGTTGCTACCGGATCGACTCTAAGGTAAGAACTCTTTCGTTACAGTTCGTCAGCGTCCCTCAGAAACCTTGTTGTTTGACTTTAACGTATTCTTGATGAGTCCATGTTTTAAATGATTCAGTTTATTGTCTTTAAGACAAAGAAAAGCAGCAAATTGTGACTTTTGTAAAATCTTGATCTGAACTGAACGGAAGCTGTAAATGTAATCGAGTAAACGTTAAATATTTCTCTCTGAGATGTCGTTGAAGTATAAAGTTCATTTAAACTTCGGCTCTTTTGGGTGAAAACAAGGTTTTTTCGGGGCGCTGACGCGTCCGGTCTGTGACGACGTTGTTTCTTTTCATCGTATTTATTTTTTCAGAAACTGCTACAGTTTCCCTACTTCACCACGGACTCACAGACACACACCAACACACACATATTTACATTATGTACAACATGTTGTGTCCTCCGCTGACTGCAGGCGGGAGGAGAGGCCTGTGGACTGGAGCGTGCCCTTTGACCTCAGAGATACTGCAGGTAGGAACCTTAGAAAGGTCTGTGAAGTTATTAAAACGCAGGTTTAGAAGTTACTCAGTTAGTTAGAGTTACAGTACGAGGGACGGGGGACGAGGGACGGGGGAGTCTATGGAGACGTTTCTTTACTAAATGAGTTCCACCATAAACAAAGTGGATATCGGGCTGTACAAACGAAATGTTGTTTCATGAGGAGTTACATGTTTGACTCAACAACAGCACAACGTGTCCATTGTATCCACAGTAACGTGGTGATTAGTTTGAGAGATGCTGCTTCAGTCTTTAGGAGAACGTGATCGATGTTCTCATCTAACCTTTTGAAAGAAGGCATATTTCCCAAAATGTCAAACGATCCCTTTAAACCAATTCTGCCCACATCAGTGAAAACAATGAGCCTTATCCACGGCACACGGCCGAGTGTTGGGGTCTGAACCCCGTGGGAGGTCGGGGCTGAGGTTTAGGATATTAAGGAGTTCATCAGCAGCGTAAACAGGCACAGTACTCGTATCTCCTCGGGTTGGTGGGCACCAAGTAGAAGAAAGGAGAAACGTCCTTCAGGTTAGCGAAAGGAGCGCTGGAGGGTCAAGGCAGGATAAATGGGACGTTTCCCAGAATAAATGGAAGACTTCCTGGTCACCAAGCGGCACGGACTACTGAGGAAATAATCCCTGAACCAGAGGGAACGTTTGTTAATGAATCAGCTGTTTATGAAAGGGGCTTGAGGCTGAGTGTCAGGTGAGGGCCATTTTCAGGAAATGGGTCCAGTCCCATGAGACACTGATGAAACGGGATGTGTCCACTCGCACCTTCGTAGTGTCCCAGTGTTGATGTGGTGCGTGTGCTTCACTAACGGCGACTTCATTAGTGTCCAGCTGAAACAAGAGGATGCAGCTCAAAGAAATACTTTCCAGTACAGCAGCAGACTTGTGACGGTCTTCAGGAGATTAACTGGACGAGTTTCCAGGAGATAAAGTGGAAATGGAGACTTTGATTTGATTTCCAGTTGAGCAAACGCCAGGTGTCCTAACGAGAGGTGAAGAATCCTGATGATAGGGGAACGTCGTTAGGAAACTCGTTGATGTAGAGTTGAAGCAACACTTGGTTGTTTTCCCGGTGATAAAAGAGTTCTAGACCAGAGGTGTGGGAACTTGTTGGGTTTCCAGTGGATGAAAGAGGACTGGTTCTAGACCAGACTCGAAGGAACTTGTTTGAGTTCCAATAACTTAAATGGGATACATTCTAGACCAGAGATGGGGACTTCTTTGGTTTCCAGAAGATAAAATATGACATGTTCTAAACCAGAGCTGAAGGTACTTCATGCTTTGAACAGGATATAAAAGGTTTGATCAAAGGGGACGAATGCTACACTGAGGAGGTGAGGAAGCAGACGGCACGAGTTCTACACCAGATTTGTGGGAACTTGTTAGATTTTTAGTGGATGAAACGGGTAAGGTCCGAGGCTATAGATGAGGGAACTGGTTTGGCTTCCAGTAGAAGCAACTGGACACTTCTGGACCAACAGTGAAGCAAGTAGATTAAACTGTGAATATTGACCGGCGCTGAGGGACCTTGCTCAGTTTTCAGTCGATGTGTTCTTGACCAACAATGAGGATACTTGTTTGGTTACAAGAAACAGGGAGTTGCTCTGGTTCAGATTTAAGATGACTCATTGGGTTTCACACAGGTGTAAACCGGTCCTATCCTAGACCAGATTGGGGTGGACTTGTTTGGTTTCCATATAAATAACTGAAGGTGAAGAAACGGGACCAGATTAGTTGGGAGTCCTCTGGTTTGAGTTGGACCAGAAGTAGAAGTTTTGCGTAGATCAAACGAGCAGCGTTGTGGTTTCCAGTCGATGGTTTTTAGACCAGAGGTGAAGGAACTTGTTTGGTTTCCAGTATTGGAGACTCCGGCTCTGGCTCCAGGGCGTCTCCACTGGTCTGTTCTTCAGTGCTGCTCACAGTGTTGGAGTCTGCGGGAGCCTCATCCTAAACACACACATCAGTAACACGTGTTATTAGTGTGTGTGTGTGTGTGGTGTGTGTGTGTGTGTGTGTGTGTGCTGTGTGTGCGTGCGCTCTTACCGTCACCCAGGGGTGCAGCAGGACTTCATCCGCGGTGAAACGAGTGTCAACGTTCACCTGCAGCATCTGACTAATCAGCATCTGAGGAACAGGTCATGTGACTGTGATTTTAATCTTGTAAATTCTTTTATAATTATAAATATAAGTGGCTCAGAGACGCTCTGATTGCCACAGACAGCTTCACTGAGGGAGTACCTTGGCCGGGAGGCTGATGGTGTCCCAGTCCGGAGATGGAAACTCCAGCTTCCCTCGAAGGATCTGATCAAACAACTCCTCCTGCACGTTGTTCTCACTGAGCAGAGGAAGGACGTGTTAACTGCAGCTCAACGACGCAGACTTCATCAGAAACAATAGAAACAACACTGACCTTCTGAAGGGAGGGAATCCACACAGCAGGATGTAGGTGATCACCCCCGCCGCCCAGATGTCCACCTTCAGCCCATAACTACACACACACACACACACACACACACACACACACACACACACGTGTTATTAGTGCAAGTTACCAACATTTCTTCCCACTCCTCTTCCTCTTCTTCTTCTTCTTGCTCACCCGGTCTCAGCGATGATCTCGGGGGCCACGTAGGTCGGCGTGCCACACACGGTGTACAGTGGTCCCTCCACCACCGTCGCCAAACCAAAGTCACCCAGCTTCAGTGACTTGGTGCCATCTGGGTACTCACACACCTGCGGGACACACACACACACACTGAAGCTGACCAACATAACAGAGGAGGTGTGTGTGTGTGTGTGTGTGTGTGTGTGTGTGTGTACCAGCAGGTTCTCTGGTTTGATGTCTCTGTGGACGATGTTCATCCGGTGCAGGTACTTGACGGCCCCGGCGAGGTTGAACACCATGGCGCTGGAGTCGCGCTCGCTGTACTTTGTGGAGGAGGTGATGGCGTCGAACAGGTCGCCGCCCTGAGAGAAGCACAAAGAGTAATTAAGGAGAAGCAGGAGAAGGAGAAGGAGAAGAAGAAGAAGAAGGAGAAGAAGGAGCAGCACCTTGACGAGCTCCATGACCAGGAACAGCTGACTCGGCGTTTCATCCACCTCGATTAACTCGATGATGCTGGGATGACGAACCCTCCGCAGCACCGCCACTTCATTTTCTATCAGGTGCTCCTGTTCACACACACACACACACACACACACATTTACAGAGGAGGAGGTGACTTTGGACTTCATGGTGACGTGCAGCCTCGTGTTTTTCTTCTTGTTGTTTCTATAATGTGATTTATTATTTGAAGGTTGAGATAATTGTTGTGATTAATCTTTTAGTTATTACTGTTGGATTAATTCAGTCAGCTGATCCTCAGTGTTACCTTCCCGCAGCAGCGAGCTTTATCGATGATCTTCAGAGCGTACTCCTGACCCGTCGACCTGTCAATCAAAACACCACACTTTCACAATGTTGACAACATTTGAGTAACTCGGTATTAATTCATCTTTTATGTGTGTCTTGTTGTAATAACTGTAAACAACACACAAACATCGTACTGACTTTTCTTTCATGGGAAATTTAAATTCAGTTGTATGTTCATAAAAACATCGACTTAAATAACTTGCAGTTACATTACAGCGAAGTTCTTCTTCATCGCGTGAACGTGTTTCTTCCTAATTGTTGCTGCTGCTCACCTCTCCACGCACTGTTTCACCACCGCAAAGTTTCCGTCTCCGATCACTTTACCGACCTCGTACTTCTCGTTGATGATGGAGGAAGAAACGGAGCGATTACCGTTCACTGTGAGGACGAGACGGGACGCTTTAGTGCTCAGTGTTGACGTTCATGTTTCAGACACACACACACACACACACACACACACACACACACACCTTCGACAGTGGTGTCCTCTGGCTGCTCTGCTTCTCCGTTCACATCTGTGGAGGAAGCACGATGAGGAGAAACCTAGAGAGGAAGATTTAGTTCTTTAAATAAGTTTGTATTTATTCCACATTAATCTACAATAAAAAACGTTTTAAAAAGTTAAATGTAGAAGTGTTTACGAGCTTGGAAATCAAAAAAATATATATTTGGTTACTGCGAACACCAATAATGAATAATTTACCTTGAGGCTGCGCCGTGTCCCGGGGCTGGTGGGGGAGGGGCTGGACCTGCACGACTTCCCAGCTGACTGCGACCCTGAGGCCTCATTGGCTACACACAACAGAAAGGAGCCATCTGATTGGTTAGAATAATCTGGTAATAATATCTAAAGGAGCATTTGAGGGTGAAGTCGAGCGGCGGTTCACACCTGAGCCTGGAGACTTGGCTCTGGGAAGGACTTTGGGCGAAGTCCTGGAGCAGGAGAAGCTGGAGCCGCTGGGAGCCTTGGGAGTTGTAGTTTTTGGAGGGACGGCAGGGCGAGATCCCTTGACTTTGCACTCTGGAGAGAGAGAGGGGGTGGGGGTTATTTTATGATTTAGTTATTTACAAACTCGCTGCTGTCGTGCTGCCATGGATGTTTAAAGAGGATCATGGTTCATCTTCCCAGTACGAACACTTTCACAGCCGACATTTGAACCATCAGGTCTTAAATTCACGAATAGACAAAGTTGTTTTCTCGACTGCTCGTATACATTTCCTTTTCTGCCGGCTTCCTGCTGTAATAACGGATACATTTTTACTTTCTTTATCTAAAAAGAAAACATAAAAAAAGGTGTGTGTGTGTCTCACCGTTAACAAAAGCTGGTGTTTTGCTGCAGTGTGTGAGCACAAAGTCGTCCTGAGCGTAGCGAAACTTCTCCGGCCCGCACGCCATAAACACATCGTCTTCTCCGAAGAAATCCTGCAGACAGGTCAGCTACACACACACACACACGTACACACACTGATTAATAAAACCTCTCAGTAGCACGGTGTGTGTGTAAGCAGATGACAGCTGGACACACACACTGTGCGTCTAGAACTGTCTTGAGGATTAAATACAAACGGAACATCCAAATGTCCCAGAACTAAGCAGAAAAGAGAAAATGTGTGAACCACTGAACCTGTTGTTGTATGTCATCAGTCCTGTGTTGTATATGTAGTGAGGACAGAGACATGTGTAATGTCCCTGAAGGTAACGTTTCCTCTCTCTCTCCTGTCATGGTGTCATCAGATCCTGTGTTGTATATGTAGTGAGACAGAGACATGTGTAATGTTCCTGAAGGTAACGTTCCTCTCTCTCCTGTCATGGTGTCATCAGTCCTGTGTTTGTATATGGTAGTGAGACAGAGGACATGTGTCCCTGAAGGTAACGTTCCTCCTCCCCTCTCTCCCGTCATGTG
Organism: Cottoperca gobio; assembly: GCF_900634415.1. NCBI lineage: Eukaryota > Metazoa > Chordata > Actinopteri > Perciformes > Bovichtidae > Cottoperca > Cottoperca gobio. The sequence goes on from NC_041372.1 coordinate 14,412,746, forward strand.
GTGTCATCAGTCCTGTGTATGCTATATGTAGTGAGCACAGAGACATGTGTAATGTTCCTGAAGGTAACGTTTCCTCTCTCTCTGTCATGGTGTCATCAGTCCTGTGTTGTATATTGTAGTGAGACAGGAATGTGTCCCTGAAGGTAACGTTTCCTCTCTCCCGTCATGGTGTCATTCAGTCCTGTGTTGTATATGTAGTGAGACAGAGACATGTGTAATGTCCCTGACTGAGGTAACGTTTCCTCTCTCCCCCTGTCATGGTTGTCATCAGTCCTTGTTGTAATATGTAGTGAGACAGAGACAGTGTTCCCTGAAGGTAACGTTTCCTCTCTCTCCGTCATGGTGTCATCAGTCCTGTGTTGTATATGTAGTGAGACAGAGACATGTGTAATGTTCCTGTGAAGGTAACGTTTCCTCTCTCTCCCGTCATGGTTTGTCATCAGTCCTGTGTTGTATAGTGTAGTGTAGACAGACATGGTTAATAGAGACATGTGTAATGTTCCCTGAAGGTAACGTTTCCTCTCTCTCCTGTCATGGTGTCATCAGTCCTGTGTTGTATATGTAGTGAGACAGAGACATGTGTAATGTCCCTGAAGGTAACGTTTCCTCTCTCTCCTGTCATGGTGTCATCAGTCCTGTGTTGTATATGTAGTGAGACAGAGACATGTGTAATGTCCCTGAAGGTAACGTTTCCTCTCTCTCCTGTCATGGTGTCATCAGTCCTGTGTTGTATATGTAGTGAGACAGAGACATGTGTAATGTTCCTGAAGGTAACGTTTCCTCTCTCTCCTGTCATGGTGTCATCAGTCCTGTGTTGTATATGTAGTGAGACAGAGACATGTGTAATGTTCCTGAAGGTAACGTTTCCTCTCTCTCCTGTCATGGTGTCATCAGTCCTGTGTTGTATATGTAGTGAGACAGAGAAATGTGTAATGTCCCTGAAGGTAACGTTTCCTCTCTCTCCTGTCATGGTGTCATCAGTCCTGTGTTGTATATGTAGTGAGACAGAGACATGTGTAATGTTCCTGAAGGTAACGTTTCCTCTCTCTCCTGTCATGGTGTCATCAGTCCTGTGTTGTATATGTAGTGAGACAGAGACATGTGTAATGTCCCTGAAGGTAACGTTTCCTCTCTCTCCTGTCATGGTGTCATCAGTCCTGTGTTGTATATGTAGTGAGACAGAGACATGTGTAATGTCCCTGAAGGTAACGTTTCCTCTCTCTCCTGTCATGGTGTCATCAGTCCTGTGTTGTATATGTAGTGAGACAGAGACATGTGTAATGTTCCTGAAGGTAACGTTTCCTCTCTCCTGTCATGGTGTCATCAGTCCTGTGTTGTATATGTAGTGAGACAGAGAGATGTGTAATGTTCCTGAAGGTAACGTTTCCTCTCTCTCCTGTCATGGTGTCATCAGTCCTGTGTTGTATATGTAGTGAGACAGAGACATGTGTAATGTCCCTGAAGGTAACGTTTCCTCTCTCTCCTGTCATGGTGTCATCAGTCCTGTGTTGTATATGTAGTGAGACAGAGACATGTGTAATGTTCCTGAAGGTAACGTTTCCTCTCTCCTGTCATGGTGTCATCAGTCCTGTGTTGTATATGTAGTGAGACAGAGACATGTGTAATGTCCCTGAAGGTAACGTTTCCTCTCTCTCCTGTCATGGTGTCATCAGTCCTGTGTTGTATATGTAGTGAGACAGAGAAATGTGTACAAAAGTACAAAAGTACAAAATCTACCTCTGAGATGTAGTGGAGGAGAAGTATTAAGTAGAATGAAATGGAAATACTGTAGTGGAAGTACAGTACTTGAGTAAATGTTACTTTGCACCACCGGCAGTCTTAATGCTAAGCTAAGCTAACTGCCTGCAGCTTCATATTCAACAGACAGGAAGTAGGCTGTAGTGGTTTCTTTATTAGAGAGAGATAGTTGTACTACTAAAGGTTTTAATGAGCTGCTAATTACATTCACATGAAAGTGTTTCTTTGTGGGTTTTACACAATAACTTCACTTCTTCTTCCCTCTTGTCCTCGATTTCACCTCTCACTTCTCCCCTGGTTTACTTTTTCCTCAACGCCCCCGGAACTGGTGAGAGTGTGTGTGAGAGTGAGTGAGAAGCAAGGACGGGGTTGATACTGGATGGCTGGTTACCATGGTGACCACAATGTGTGTGTGTGTGCGTGCTTTCGTCCTTTCAGTTTGTGCAGCCATTTCAAGCAGCGGGACAGAAACCCCATCTCTCACACACACACACACACACACACACTCTGTTTCATTCAGACTGACTGAGTCTAAAAGCCGTCTTCAGACGGAGAATAAAAGCCCTCGTTATGATGCACTGCCTTCAAAATAAAAGCCTTAATTTAGAGTAAACCAATCAGTATTTCAGGGTTTTTTTACACGATTGACACTGAAATTTGTTTTAATTTTTTTACTCTTCAATACTAAATAGTTGATAAGATTACATATTCATGCATCGTTTCTTTTTAAAACACAATATACAAAAACAATAAAGCTCAAGAGTTATAATGTAAAGGAAGCTTTTATTTTGAAGGCAGTGTATGCTAACATTGCTTTCACTATCTCAAGGCTGATGAAGCAACATCTGAGCAAATGCAAACAGGATTAGTGTGTGTGTGTGTGTGTGAGTGTGTGTGTGTGTGTGTGTGTGAGAGAGAGAGAGAGAATCTGAACAACCTGAAATCAGTCACACCGACGCCCCAACAAGCGCTCCACTGTCATTGTGTCAAAGCCGACAGACTTATCTGTAACTTCAAAGAGTGTGTGTGTGTGTGTGTGTGTGTGTGTGTGTGTGTGTGTGTCTCTGTGTGTGATGTTTAAATCCACAATCCTTAACTTAATACGAGTTGCACAAAAGAGTCTACGAGAGGATCAGAGCGTATTCAGCATCAGAAACATTTATTTTTGCTGACTGTGGAAGTTCCCGGCTTTAAACGGAACGTTTCACTAAAAGTACAAAATATTGAGATTCAAACGAGACTCGATGTCTTCATGCAGAATCCTGATATTCTCACAATCACATTCTAATAGTGTTAAAAGTGCTTTACTTAGATTTTCGCTCAGCTTGTGTCTGACTCTACGAGCGGTTAAAATAACAAACAGCTGACAGTTTCTAAAGTTTCATCGCTGTCGGGTTGAGTGATCACGTGTTGGCTTTAACTTCTTAAAAAACTAAATCAATAAAAACTAAATACGGTTGGTTATTCCCAATGTGGCTGCAACTAAGGATTGCTTTCATTCATATTATTATTATTAATAATTGTTTGGTCTATAAAAATGTAAATGTAGTGAAAAATGGCGAGCACAATAATCCAAAATATAACGTATGATTGTTGACATTCTGTCAGAGCGTCAACAGGAAGAACCTTTCTCTCCTCACCTGTTTCCCATCCAGCGTGTACAGCCTCTTCACGGCCCCGGAGTCCAGCTTGATGGCCTCCGTGATGTCGGCCAGCACTTGACCGAAGGAGTGAGCCGTCTTCTTGTTCAGCAGGATCCTCACCGCCTTGCGAGGCTTCACGCCGCTGCGGATCACCGTCACCAGCTTGGGCTTGATGAAGTCTTTGCTCTCCCTGCTCTCGCGGCCCTCACGGCCCTCGCGGCCCTCACGGCCCTCACGGCTCTCGGGACGATCTCTGGTGGAGCTGGTGGTGGCGGCGGCGGCGGCGGCAGCGGCGGCGGCCACAGACACCCCCGTGGACGCCGTGGAGGGCCGACTGGAGCTCGCAGCTCCAGCTCCGGCGCCGGCTCCTGGCTTCCAGCTCTGGATGGAGATCTTGGCGTAGTCCACCTTGCGGTAAGGCTCGTTGGAGGCGCAGATGTAGCACTCGCCTGCGCAGAGAGAGCGGGTTATAAGTTATATTACTGCATATCCAGAAACAGACTCCAAACAGAAATCTTGAGTCTTTACACAAGTTTTAGTTTTCAAGCATCTAGAGATGGTGCGTTCAAGGACACCAAACAGAATCAATTAAAATGCAAGAAATTCACATTCTTTTAACAAATTAATCAAAAGGTCAAAAAATGTCATTTTTGTCTATTGAATTTAAAAACAAATGTTGGAGTGTCATTAAACACACCACCAAAGACTAATTGTATTACCATAAGGAAATAATACAAACTAAAAAAAGACGCAACCACAAAGGCAGGATGGGTTCTGATGTTCGCAGTAAATGTGCTCGTCGTTAACTTAACATCAAATATCCTGTAACTGTAATATTTAAATACACAGTTCTATCAGTTCTTTACACTTGGGTTTTTGGTTTTAAAAGGCAAAATAACACCATTTAAACGCACAGTATTATATACTATATTATATAATATCTCGCATGTGGACAAATCTTCATTTAACACTTCACCAAACATCCTAAATGCACAATAATGCTCGTTATTCTTTATCTTCTTCGAGTGATGTAGTTTTAATATATTAAAATGATAAATGTCTCCGGCGGGTTGCAGCCAATCACATGTACAGTAGCTGGCAGTCACGCTCCTGTTTTACCTTATATGGTCATAACGCCTCACCTTCTGTCTCTCTGTATCTGCCAGCAGAAGCTTTCCTCTTTTTTCCTCACACTAACTTGTCAGTCTCTGTAACCTTCAAACACACACCTCTCTCTCTCTCTTTATCTCTATTACATGTTCACACACACACACACACACTGTGCCAGGTTGTGTGTGTGTGTGTGTGTGTGTGTGTGTGTGTGTGTGTGTGTGTGTGTGTGTGACCTTGTCTCTCCATGGGCTGACTTTCACTTTGCTATGCAAACCAGCTGGACAGGACTGCTCTGGGTTTTTATTCCACTACCTGCCAAGTTAATCTCCAAAACATGGAGCACCGTCTGTGTCGACGTCGTTACTGATAAATGAAACGGATAAATCTGCGTTAAAAAAACTGCAGATTTCTTTCTAGATTAATCGTTTGGTGTATTAAATGTCAGAAAATAGTGAAGAACGTCCCAGTTTCTCTGAGTCGACGTCTTTAAATGTCTAGTTTTGTCCACAACCCAAAGATATTCACTTTAATGAGACAAAAAATAAAAGCAGATTTTTGCATGAAACATTACTTTAACGATTAATCGATTATCAGAACAGTTGGTGATTCGTTTTCTGTCGATCGGCAGACGAATCGACTAATTGCAGCAGCTCTACTTTAAAGTTTGATATTCAGCACGACAAACGTTAATCTGTGAACATTAGTTGTTTCCCCACTTTCCACCTCACGATCTGCTCTTAAGTTTATTAATTCCACGAAGCCCTTTAAGATGATGCATCCGTCCGTCAGTCCAGCGACCAGCTTCCTGCCTCTGACGCTCGTTAGTGGACATTACAGTCTCACATCAATATTAATGGTAAGTGCTGATACTCAGGATCAGGGTCGTTCTAAAGGACGTCTGATTGGATGCTGGAAGTCCCTGAAAGCTCAGCTCACAAAAAGGTGAAGTAAAAAAGTACCTTATGGTATTTGTATTGATCATATTTTTATTCTGCTGTTGCTACACAGAAATAAATAATTCAAGTGTTTGCCTGACGGACGGACAGAGAGGACGTTTAAGGAGGCGGATCCATAGATCGATGGAGGGAGTGACAGCGAGGCTGCACAATTACGACTTAGTGCTAGTTGACTATTAACTCCATTTATTCCTATGAGAGACACTGGGGGGTGCAGCTGGCAGTAAAGATGGGAAACATGAGGAAACGACAGTTTTAAGGTGATCCAAGTTTGTTTCCCTGTTCTGTGTTTCACTGGCTTTATTCAATGAAACAAAATGGTCCCGGAGCTCAGCTGGTGCCAACGAAGAGCTCAGAAATGGATCCGGCTTTTTACAGCTAATAGCAATCCATTAAATAATGCCAGAATTTAATTTGATCCTGAGTGGATTTTTACTCCTGTCTCATCCCACTCCCACCAAATACTCCCAGGCCCGTCCCGATCCTGTTTCCTGCGTTCAGAACTTCATATTTATGTTGAAAAACAGACATTTTGTTATTAGGGTACCCATCCCGCAAAATGCCTTTTTGTTTGTGACTCTTGATTAGAGCTGCAACGATCAGCTTTTCTGTTTATATCATATTAAAGTGAATATCTTTGGGCTGTGGAAACAAAACAAGACATTTTTCATCATCTTCTGATTTTATAGGCTCGAGCAAACAAAACCATCAATCAAATAATCTGCAGATTAATTTATAATGAAAATAATCCAGCAGTACCCTTGATGTAGCATCATATTTAGCGTACAGATAGAAGTATTGATCTTCTCATCTAACTGTCAGCAGGAAGGCTAAGAGGCACGCTTCCCACAATGTTGAACCTTTACTTTAAGTAGGAGGTGAACACGGCAGAGGAAAGTGCTCCTACCTTCCACCAGCTCGTCCATGCTGGTGATCTTCTTGCTGCCATCTATAGTATATATTGTGCGCACCCCTTGTGGTAGATGCAAGTTATCTGCCAGCGAGCGCGTTAGCTCCATCAGCAGAGCATCGTAGGAGCGGAACCGGTCACTGGAAACAGCGTACACCAGACCCTTGAAGTACCGGTCTCCGTTGCGATAGAACCGGACCTTTTTGGCCCGTTTCTCGGAGGTGAGCGTCTGCAGGGTTCGGGTCCTGTAGTAGCTGCAGTTGGCGCTGTGGGCGGGGCTTGGGACCAGGCTGCTCCCCCGGGAGCTGGGGCCGGACCCCCCGCCGCCTGCGCTGGCGGTGGAGTCATCTCGCTTGGTGCGGGTGGAGCGTCCTCTGCGAACCTTGTCGCGTTCGTCAAAGTGCTCCAGCTCGAGGGTCTTACTCAAAGACATGGTGAAAAAACCTTCTCAAAACGCTGTAATACCAGCGACGTTCAACATGCAGACTTCTACTGGTCCAGGTGACCTGATGAACCCGTGTGAAGACCAACAAAAGACTGTATTGTTTGGTAACCTGTATCTGGTTGTGGCTGTTGTTCCCTTAGTTTAACATAAGTTTCTGTAATACGAGTAAAAAAAGTCCCAGAATCCGTCTGGAGATCAGGTAGCACTGTTGTAAATCCAGTGGTATCCTACTCAAACTTTGTTTAATACTACGAACTGTCCTTTCTCCACTAGAAGAATCCTCAAATTCAGGTATTTCATTGATACTTAAATCCAGAGATTTTGATCGATAAGGTGGGGGTCTTGCTAAAGGCCGCCTCAACGATTCGATGGCTGTAGTTTGACACCATCCATATTAGTTGAACTGATATTCAGACATGAACGTGCCCCCGCAGTGACCTTCCTGCTGTCTCAATGAACCAGTGGTATCCTCAGTGAACTCTAAACCCAGAACATTGTGGTCCGTTGAGTCCTGCTTTACACCTGGCACGATGGTTTGTAGTTCTGCTAAGCCGATTGGATTTTGAGGTTTCTGTCCGACTCACACTCCAGTCATCCTCTCAACACCTCTCCATCACTGCCACAAAAAAAAGAGATGACAATCACATGGTTTACTGACAAGAAAGGTCTGATAGATGGGAACATTCAGCATTCAAATGTCTCTTCCTTTGCAGAAAGAGAGCCAGATTTATATTGGATTCAGTCATTTAAAACTGCAGAACACAGCCTTGCATTTAGGTGTAATTTTTACCATCAATGCATCTGCTTTCCATAGCTTGTGCATGCACATTATTAATGCATCTTAGTCGTAGCAAACATGCAGAAGAGGTTGTAAGTGAAATACAACCAAATTGCTTTAGTGAAATTAAATTTCCTGCAAGGCCAGAGTGGGAAATCCCCATCGATGTGCAGTCAAATTAAATGTACCTGCAGCCAGAAGCTAAATACAAGCTTGTGCATCACAGGATTATAAAACCTGTGAGCTATTTGTCTCTTTCTGTATCGGATAAACGAATTTACTTTATCCATCTATCCGCCCAAATACTGCTAAGCTGAGCTGACAGCGCCATTCACACACTAACACGGAGAGGGAGGCACCTACCAATAATGCCGTGAAACCGGTTTGTTGCTATGGAGGCTTTCTCCTCTTCCCCCCCGGTGTGGTGTCTGTTCCGGTAGATCCAGGCGGACTGCACCGCTACGACCGAGACGACCCAGTGCAAGCCAACCCGGGATTCAGGGATGCAGCGGGGGCGGGGGGGCTTGCTACACCGGCGGAGGACCGGGATGCACCGAGTCAAGCGGCGGACAGCAGCATGGCCGCTGCAGCAGAGGGAGGAGAGACCGGCTGAACACCCCCCTCCCTCCCCCCTCCGCGGCTCTACGTGATGACAGCGTCCCTCCCTCCCTCTCTCTTTGTCTCCCTCCCTCTCGCTCTTTCTGTCTTTTGTCTCGCTGAAATTCAAATTCAGTTATTTTGTCATGACTGCTGCGGCTAATCAAATCACTCATTATACAACCCTACAAACATACAATGACATTCAAATAATGTGAAAGAAATACACATAGCCTAGGCCTACATATAATAAAAACAAAATGTTACTTAGTTGAACATTGAAGGCTTAAAGGAAGTCGACATTTTACAGTTATTCGTTTTCTATTTGACAATATGCTAAGAATGAGTTATCTTCAGGAGACCGTTAGCTTAGCTTAGCATAACCAGAAGGGAAAACTAGTTACACTAGTTTGTATACTAATTAAAAAGGACATGCTGTGTTAATTGAGCTGAAGATGTGATACCTTTAGTCATAACAATAAAATTAATTAACTTGAAATACATTTTTACATTTGCTGAATGAATTGATGTTTTGACGGTTAGCTTAGTTTAGCATAACCCGGAGGAAACGGCTAACGTTAGCTTGCCCAGGAAACAGTCTATCTATAACTCCATAAAACTTCATTTTGACACTAGTTTTTGTACATTGTGTTAATATAAACATACTGTATACATTTCACCGAAAACATCCCCTTATTATTTGTATCTTGTATGATTTGAAGCTCCTACCTGTGTGTGTGTTATGGGCTTGTGTTAATGTTCAGTGCTACGTAATTACGTGCATGCGCGTGCGGCTCTTCCAACTGACAGAAAGGTGCGTTGCGGTTGGTGAAACTCCGTCTAACAAAAGTTTGTTAAAGTGGTAATTTGCGATTTAAACGTGATCCAATTGTCGAATCTAGTTGTATATAATATCAAATTAATTCTGCGGACACCCTGTTGAAATCTGAGATCGCTAAATATGTTTGTTTTTAATGATTTTCATCTTGGAGAATATGAGCTAACTAGAAGTTAGCCACCTAGCATAACGGTCTCCGTCCTCCTTCATTGTCGCGATTGTGTTTGTTTCCACCCGGAGAGCATCCGTCACTCACACACCACAGGTATGGAGATGTTTCCCTGCGTTTAAATGTTTACTTTGTTTAAGTGTTTATCTCTAAATCTTTAGGTTTATAGTTGATTCACACCAGTTAGCTGTATAGCTCGGGTCTAGCTGATGTGGTTGCTATGGTAACACTACAGCGGCGTCTGTCATTATTAGAGCATCTCTACATACTATCATTTTATATTCTATATACAAGTTTTATTTTCTGGTTATCAAATGGCATCTTATTGCTCACTGCCTAATTGTCTAATTTATAATTTTTCGTAATATTGTAACTTGATTATTCATGGTTATAATTATTTATATTACATAGCAAATTAGCTGTTATACTATATTGTTATTTGTAATTATTTATTGTAAAAAGCCTTTTTCAACTAACTAAAAGGTCAGCCATGTGTCACACACACACATTATTTTCAAATTATTCCTACACACTCTAACTTTTTCTATTCTCTGATTTTGAACTTGTGAATTCATCTCAAGAACTTAATCTATTATCACCATATCTATTATTACTGGAACTATCCGTACTCCACTGTAGTTATTTAGTTATTACTACCACTTCCACCACTACTACCAGCGGTTGTAATAACAGTTACAACATCAGTATTAATGATTTACGATTAAGAAACCAAAACTAATGAATAACTGATGATAAATTACTGTAATGGCTGAAGTTATAAATAATTCTCCTCCGTTAGTGATCTAAATATTTAATAAAGTTGTGGTGGGCGTGATTAAATGTTTGTTAAGATCTGTTGATGTCACTGCTTAGGTTACTATTGTCAGTTTTTACATTTTTTGGTTAAATATCAGTCATATTAGCTTAATGCAAAAAGATTTAGCAGATATACAGTATTGTAATGTGTTTATATGTCGACTCCTGAGAGAAATTGCAGTACAGAAATGCCAAATTAGGTTTGAAACTATTCAGTTCTCAGGGATCCGTAGATCAAGATTGTTTTAGTTTATCGAAATGACAATCAGACTTTTTAAACATCGAGATCAGTATTGGCCTCAAAAATCAACTTTCAGCACTGTGACACCAATATATGGAATAAATGGATAGTAATATACTTATTTGCTCTTTTGTCAACAGATGTTTATGCGTAAATATGAAGGACTAAGCTTATTCAATCTTAGGTTAGAATAAAGACTTTGAACAGGACAAGGAATAGCAAAGGTTCCCTGTGATTACTGATTAAAGAAACATATAACGTGTTAATTAGTGCGAAGATAACATTATCATCTTCACGGGACATCAACACCTATAGAATCTGTCATGTTTCACCTGAGTACTCTTCTCTGGTAGAAGTCAGGGCTCTTATTGTGACACATGGCTGAAGGGACTCCCCCCTCCCTCAGTGTGTCTGTGCTGGGGGGGGGGGGGGGGCGACAGCTGGGACACGAAGCAGCCAAACAGCCCCGCCCTTTACTGTGAGCCAGTGAACCATTCATCCCAATATGACAAGTAGGACAATCCATTATGTTCTGTACACATGAACCGATACTGAGACAGTTGCATGTCGCTCACTAACACAACGTTCATTCAAGCGATAATGTAAACGTCCCGGCTATTCTCAGTATGTTTGTGTTCTCAGTTATGGTTCAAATGTTTGCCGTTGTTTATATGTTTGTCTTCATATTTGTGAACAAAGAGAAAACACAAAAGCTGTGATGTGAATTAAATGTAGATTAAAGGAACTGTTTGACATTTTGGGAAATACGGTTATTCGCTTTTTTTCCAAACGGTAAGATGCGAAGATCGATTCCACTCATGTTTGTTTAGTAAATATCAAGCCGGGAGACGTTAACTTAGCTCGCCATAAAAACTGAAAGCAGCAGGAAACACATGGCTCCGTTAACCACCACCAACAACATGCCTATCCTCAAACGTACTTTCACTTTGGAGGCAGAGACAGACAAGTGTACAGACACACTGCATATACTGAATTAAAAACATTAGAATCGTCGGTGAATTCAAGTGAGTCTGCAGAAAACGTGCAAATGTGATGATATGGGGACATCTAGTGGAGAAGAATAACGATGAGCAGTGACTCCTACATGTACGATACAGAGCCAGGACATAACTGAAGTGACATTAATGAGTGTGTAGGGTTACATCTGAAACACAGTGGCAAGAGAATAATAAGTTATTGAAAGGGACAAAGAACCGTAACTGAAACGTTTACATCTCCTGTATATTTTTATTGATAGGTTACATGAAAACAACAGTCAGACACAACACACGAAGAATTAATGAGCAGAAGCCATTTTTATACATCGTTCTTAAATGTTCTCATGTTTTAGTTGTTGTGCGCTCCAGGGAACATGGTGTGGAGTTGTTTTGATAAGAATGGCATTTATCTGTTTTTACAAACGAACCCTTTACATGTGACATTGAAAACCAGATGTGAAATATTAAGAATAATATATGAATATACTGTATATGAAAACATTTTTAACACATCTGAAACACCCAAATCTACAGAGAATTTATTTTGCACAAACACAATCCCTACACTCGTTATCACAACCACAACAAACAGCCTGCAGAATTAAGGACACACAATTGAAATGTAAGACAAAACCAGAGCAATATTAAAATGTGATGTTATCGTGACATCTTACAGCGAGTTGATCAAACCTAAACTATTTCCACACAAACCTACAATATCCAGGTGCAAAGCATTTACACAACACATGACGTATGAAGTCAAAGCGAACACGGCTCAACACACACGGAGGCTGATACCGACACAACGAGCTTCAGTCGAGCTGAAGATCAGTGATGAATCTTTCAAATGAGCGGCGACGACTTTTAGCTTTAAAGTGCAAAAAAGCTGTTTTAGAGCTAATGTGGTTTTTTTTGTTGTTTTTTCCATTTCACACACATTATAACTACTTATGTTACTACTGCAGTATGGCGCCATGTTTTTGAGTATAAAGCGTGATGTTTATCCTGTACAGATGTAGATGTGACTCCACAAACACTTAATAAAACGTTTGTCTTTTTATATTGACCCAATGTTGTGAGAGCTCACGCGTTACAACATCATTCATATTATGGTTAAAGTTTGTTTGGGTTCAGACACAAATACTGGTTATTTTGTCGTAATGTTTAAAAGAATAACGACATGGATATGTTGGGGAACAAATGTGCTGAAGGTTAAAATAAATATTGACTCTTGGTAGGAACGCGTTTTATTCAAACGTCCATAATTCAGTCGCATTCTGAATATGAATTATAGGGCTGCACTACACGAGCGCTATACTACACAAATACTATTGCTGAATATGGCGATAACAATATTACTTGCGATGGTGTAACGCTGCTTTCAGGGCTTCAATACAACAAACTGTTGAATTAAGAACATTAAAGTAAAAATATTTCAAAATGCTTTTATAGAAGTGAACAAAAGGCAACAATAAAAAAAGTGATAGATATTTGAATGAGTTTAAAGAGACCAGAAGAAACCTTTAAAATGTAACTAAGTAAAATAACGCAGTGTTTTGCAACGTGTAGAAGTAAAGAGCGAAGTTACTGTAAGTTGAGTGTTAAGAACTTTCCAAGAATAGATAAAGTAAAGAGCAGCTCGAGTCCTTAATGTACTATTTGTGACGATCATTAATGCGTATGAAGAGTCTGAACACACAGATGTATCCGGCGTGAAATGTGACCAAATGAAACAGATAAACATCGTGAGACATGAACTCTGAGTGGCACAACAATAGTCCAGCCACTAACTTAACTGAAACTATTAAAAACAACACATATGTACATCCCTATAATGAAAAGAAAAAGGCATAAAACAGTGATATCAAATTGTACGATTTGATGTAACTCTCGTAAAGAACACCCTACCCACATTTCCCGTCACATCGTTGAAGCTAAAGATGCTCTGACTTCTGTTTCACTGCGGCTTTAAGAACACGGGATACCATGCTTCCAGATGTCGCCCCATTCATTTCAATGAGAGTTGCACCCAGAAGGTACATAGCGATACATTTCAGGCTTCTGCAAATGTTGTGCACATGCATTGTAAGCGACTTTCTCACGCTAGATTTGGAAACTTTAAAGACCCCTCCTCAACACTTTCTGGAGGGCGGGGGCGCATGTTTCTGTATTTGGTTGTATTGTCTCACTTCGCAGACATTCTTCTAAATCAGTCTTTCTCAAAGAGTGGTCGTGGTCCGCGGACCGGATGCAGGTGATTCAGCAGCTACAAGTGGTTCTGTGTGCGTTACCACACAGGTCCCAGGAGAGCGGTTCGCCGTCCAACCACCACCCGGCTGAAAGCTGTGACACTTGGCTTGAACGCAGAAAGTCCAGCGCTCAAGTGAAGAGAAGATATCACAGCGACTACATCACATTTGGATTTTTTTGGACTGGAGATGAAGAGGATCCCAATCCACTGTGTTCTGTGCTACGAGTCGTTGGCGAACGAGGCTCTGAAACCCGCCGAGCTCAAGCGACATGTTGAGAGTAAACACAAGGATTACTTTGGGAAACCTTCAGGATCTTTTGAGAGCAAACGATCTTGCTGTGGGTACGTTCTCTGTACGGACATACACTCAGTAATAAATGTAGTCTGTTGATTTAATGTGTGAAGGAGCGATATAGAGACGGTCACATGAAGCTCATTATTAGTCAGTTGTGATATACTGTTGGAGTGGTGAGCAGGACTATTGCTTTTGGATGTTTGGGGAGTCAGGTGGTCCGTGAGTGTTGTTTTATTGGTTAAGTGGTGCTTGGTCTGAAAAGGTTTGAGAAACACTGATCTAAATGCTTTGCATGTGTTGAGCTTTGTCTATTTACATGAATGAAAAGTGACATGATGGCAAATCACACGAGACTGAACGAGTCAGACCGCTCTCCAACCGACGACCTCTAGTAGTCCCTTGACTGTAGGGGACATGTCCCGACCCTCCACATATCTACCTCTTTGCAGTGAAAGTTTAGCTATGTTATCTTACCAAATAAGGCAGAAGACTGAGTGTGAAGTTCAACAGCAGGATAGAGCGGCTCATTGAACTTTGTTTTGAACGTATGGAGGTGGGTCCGACTGACGGAGGAAACTTTGTAGAAGGACAGCGTGCCAGCCGCACGATCCAGATACACTCCCAGCCGGCTGGAGCGCAAGCAGAAGGAAGATATGTTGACACTCTTATTGTCATGCATAACAAAACAACCATGATCAGAGCAACTAATACACCAAGACTTGTTGTTGCATCCCAGCTTGCAATCATTCGCATTCCCTTTCCTGCCAATGGTTCTGTACGTTAACCCGATGGTGAAGGGCTCCAACACCTCGACCTCCCAGTAGCTGCGCAGATTTAGACTCTGTTCACACAGCACCTGTTGGTGGTGATCAAACCTTTCTTCATCATGGGGATATTGCTGCTCGGCCTTCACCCAGGTCACCTTTCTGTTCCCTTCAGAGAGAATGAGGTTCTTGTGGGCTGTGCTGGGGTCCAAAGTGAGCTCACAGGCATCTGGAGGTAAGAAACACTTTATTTTGGGAGCATAGATTGTGATTATCGAGCTGCGCAGCAATACAGTCAACAAGTGACTAAGAAACCCATGAGAGAAGGTGCCTTCCCTCAATATTCTTGTTCTTGTGATGCAAAAGGTGCAGTAGAACATTTTTGTTCACCAATTCATTGAAATGACTATTTGTATTTATCCCTGTGGTCACAACATTCAGCAAAGCTCCAGGATTTCTACATATACTTACATTTCTTGAATCCGTCTTTCATCCGGTGACTTCCACCATGATCAAGACTGTGAAGGAAAATGAGGATTAAAGCTTTCAGACAAAGAACAACCATTTAACTCATGCTGCCCCCTGAACGATCCACCCTATAGTGCTACGTGACTACACTGTACCAGAATTCGGTCTGATCGTAGGGAACCCTTTAACAGAACCTTGAGTAGTTTCACAGTTGGCAATACATTCTTCTCTCATCGTAGAGCAGTAAAGGTTCTCCATCATTCTCACTCAGTTCAGTAGAAAAGTCAAAACTCTGGAACTCCAGCATTATAATTACTTGAGTACGTTGAGCTTGTATTGTGGATTTCCCTTCAGCTCAGACATCAGCTCCGCTCCAGAGTCTCCCGGATTGTTGTAGTTCAGGTCCAGCTCTTCAAGATGGGAGGGGTTGGACTTCAGAGCCGAGGCCAGATCAGCACAGCCTTTCTCTGTGACCTGACAACCTGACAGCCTGAGAACACACAGTGTTTGGTTTATTAGCATGCAGCTTTGATATGTAGTGATACAAAGCACCCACACCACCAGTGAGGTTCATGCATCCCTGAATGAATGTAAAGAAGGTAGGAGCAGCCCTTCAGCAGCGCTGGGTGCATATTGAGGCGCTGTAGTGGCAGCTTTAATAATACAGCTGGGGCTGGTGAATGAGGTTTCACATTACATGAGAGTTTGATGGTCGTAGTACTGAAGCAGGAAGCATTGTGGCCCAGCTCAGACTGAAGGAACATCAGTGCAAAGAATGAACTCTGTTATGAAACGTCCAATAAATACCTCAGCTTTTGGAGTCTGCAGCTTTGACTGGACAGTCCATCACAGAGCAGCTTTACTCCGGAGTCTTTCAGGTCATTGTTGCTCAGATCCAGATCTCGTAGAGGCATGTGGGGGAACTTGAGACCAAAGGACAGATGCTTCACCCACTCTTCAGTCACTTTGCAGTCAGCTAGTCTAGGGGTGGATAATAGGGTTATAATATGATAAAGAGAAAGGTGCAACTTTGTAAAGAAATGGATAAAATAAGATCAACAAACATTGTGTTACATATTACAGGGAAGAGAAACTTACATGGCCTCTCTGCTGACCCTCACAGCTGGTATCAGCCTCCTTCTGCCTTCCTCTGATGTGTTGAAACTCTTCAAGTCCAACAAAACCAGATCATTCTTCGATACCTGCAGCATGTAGGCCAGCGCAGAGCATTGCAGCGGAGTCAGCTCTGTTTTTGAATGATCTGACAATTTGAGATATTCCTGAATCTCATCTTTGACTTTATGGTCTCTCATCTCGACCATGATCTGGAAGAGGTTGATGCATGTGTCTGGAGAGAGGGCCTTTCTTCGGAGGGCTTTTAGGTGTATCAAGACTTTTTTTTCGGTGTCTTGGCTTTGGTCCGGCGATGTCAGCAGACCCTCGAGGACTCTTCGGTTGGGTTCTACCAGGAGGCCAAGGAGGAATTGCAAGAAGAAGTCGAGGTGGCCGTTCCTCTTCTCCAATACTTTGTCAATTGTCATCTTTACAAGATCAAGTAAAGTGTGTTCTTCGTCCTTCAGATCAAGGAAGTTGTCGAGCTCTTCTGTTTTCTTGTTTATGAAACAGTCGTAGACAAAAAGAGCTGCAAAGAACTCCTGTATGGTCAGGTGCACAAAGAAGAAGACCTTTTTCTGGGAAAAGACGGATTCTTCCCTAAGAACTGTGGAGCAAAATCCAGAGTAGATGATTGCCTCTTGTATGTCAATGCCACAGTCTGTTAGGTCTTCATCATAGAAGATGAGGTTGTTCTTCTGCAGCTGAACAAATGCAAGCTTACCAAGTTTCAGAAGAAATTCCTTTTGTGTCTTCATAAGCCTTTCTTTGTTTTTCTCACTCTTCTTGTCATATTTTCTGTTTGTGCGTTTTGTCTGGGCAAACAGGAAGTGTGCCATCATCTCTGTTAGAGTTTGGGGAGTTTGAGCTTCCTCGTCTCCCCCAAAGATCTCCTCAAATAATATGGCAGAAATCCAGCAGAAGATCGGGATCTGGCACATGATTTCTAGACTCTGTGAGGAGCGAATGTGCGAAATGATCCTGTTAGGAAGGTTCAAGTCGCCACTAAATTTCCTCCTGAAGTATTTTTCTTTCTGCAGGTCACTGAACCCTCTTATCTCCGTCACCATGTCGACATATTGTGCAGGGATCTGACAAGCTGCTGCTGGACGGGATGTTATCCAGAGGTTAGCTTTAGGAAGAAGGTTCCCCTGGATGAGGTTTGCTAGGAGATTACCCACAGATGTTACTTCAGTGACGGATGTAACCGGCTTGTTTTTAAAGTCCAGTTCAAGTCTGCTTTCATCCAGGCCGTCCAGGATCACTAGAACCTTGTTTTCGTCCAAATCATTGGAACCTTTCAGATTTCGAAGAGCAGGATGAAACTCAATCAGGAGCTTGTGCAAGCTTTTGTCTTCCGTACATAAATTCAGCTCTCGGAAAGCAAGCATGAAAACAAAATCAATATCCTGGTTTTCTGTCTCCTCTGCCCAATCCAGAATGAATTTCTGCACAGAAAATGATTTTCCAATGCCTGCAACGCCCTTCGTCAGCATTGTTCTGCGGGGAATCTCTTGGTGAGTAAAATGTCTGAAGATGTCACTGAGGTGGACTGACTGCTCAGACGTTTGTTGTTGTTGTCGTCTGAAGGAATGTTCTTCATGTGGCCCTTCCCACTCTCCAGTGGTGATGAAGAGTGCTGTGTAGATGCTGTTTAGGAAGTTCTCTTTGTCCCCATCGCCTTCATATGTCATAGCAAATTTCTTCTGCATTGACTTTTTAAGAATCTTCTTTGCTTTCAGAAGATGGCTGCCCCCTGTAACAATACAATGCATTGCAAATTATAATACTGATGACATAATAACCTATTACTAGCATTAGCTGTAGTAGCACTAATTGTAGTATTACATATACAAGTATTTAAACTCACCAGAGTCTTCCTCAGGATCTCTCTGGTGTTCAAGATCTGTTCTGCGTTTCTTCCCACACAACATGCAGGGGCTGTCTGAGCCTTCACACTGTTTGCATGACCTGTGTCCACAGTTTAAATGCACTGGATCCTTCAGAACTTCCTCACACACTGAACAGTTGGACGGCTCCGCGCTGTAGGGTGATAATCAGGGTGAACCCATGTTCTCTAAGCCTCGTCAAAACCAGCAGCTTCACAACGTTGGGCTGAGGATCCAGACTGAACTCAAAGCATATTTAAATGCAGTGACACAGTAAACTGGACTTTGTGTGATCAGACTTCAGTTATGCATCGCAAACTGAGCAAATTAAATAACATACAGATGCAGCCAGAATTCCCCCCCAGCCGTGTAGACTGCTAACCTCACTGTCACACTGTGGTACGTACCTTGGGCTCTGAAACCACACCATGTTTTCAGTTCTGGGGTCATTTGGGGTCACGACTAAAACTTGTGTTCTCTGATTTACATTTCTAGTCTGACATTCTAAGTTTGTCAAACTGCATAACAGAGATAAGATACATACACGTACAACATCAATGGTTCCACCGTTATCAAGCTCTTTATGAATCTTTGATTAACTCACATTAATATGCTTTTGTTTACAGAATACATTAAATCATTTACCTTTTTGTCGTTCCAACACCAAAGTTTAATGGCTGGCTTATCGATCGTTCACTCAGAGAGACGACACTTGGAGCTTTGGACTCGATCGACGGTGAACTAAGAAGAGAGAAAATGTTTGTAAATCACATCGATAACGTTTTATTATTAGTGCACAAAAGTTATGCTTACCTAACACCAAAGTTTAATGGCTGGCTTATCGATCGTTCACTCAGAGAGACGACACTTGGAGCTTTGGACTCGATCGACGGTGAACTAAGAAGAGAGAAAATGTTTGTAAATCACATCGATAACGTTTCATTATTAGTGCACAAAAGTTATGCTTACCTAACACCAAAGTTTAATGGCTGGCTTATGGACCGTACGCTCTTCACAGAGAGACCGCTTAGACCAGAGGACTCTGCTTCTCCCATCTGTGAACTATTAGCGCAGGAATCATCAACATTATTTTACCCCCCCAAAAGTCAGGTTGGGGGGGTAGTTCTTTCCCAAAGTTCAGTAACTTCGGGGTGGAGTTTGCAGCGCACAACATTTCTGACTGACTGAATTTATAAAAATCTTTATCTGAGAGCCGCTTGAGACCGGCCCGGCCGTCAGTCATCAGACTGAGAGCTGTTAATATGTCACATTATTAAGTTTGACAAATGTTTTCAGGAGAGAAAGTAACCATTTGGATTCCCAAAATCTGATAACGCCTCTTTGGAAAAGTCTCGCTGCTGGCCCAACCGTAGGAGTCGCACGCAAAAATGTTCCGTTAAGCAGCCGTCACCTTTTTACACGTCAGCGGACGAATTTGCCAAATCCTTGTGAGTCGAGACAACAAAAGGCTTTTAGTTCCTGGGACTTAAAGTGGAAACCCTTCTTTAGAGTCTCCAGCAGGGGTCACTAACTGGCGGACTGCGGTCTGAGTCCGGACCCAGACGCCGACCTATCCGGACCCGGACCTATAATCAATAAATTATTGAGGGATTTTCTATTTTAACCGGCGCAGCTTTTTTTCGTTTTTACGGCACCGGTTTAGCGGTTCAGGAAACTCGGAGACCAATTACATGCGAGTTAAGCCATCCCACGTGACGCTACGCAGCCAATCAAATCTGTGCATTCCAGGCGGGAAACATTGTGACTCTGAATACAGACAGATGAGAGGCGAGAGGCGGGAGGCGCGTGACAGACGGAAACACGAGTTAGCGATACAGGAAGAGAAGACGGAGAAAGGGAGAGAAACACAGAAGAAGAGACGAGTGAGCGGCAGACAGGGAGAGAACAAGAACTACTCATGGCCTCTCCAAGAAGAGAGAAGTCAACAGAGCTTTCCCACTGGAGCACAAGGGAAACTCAAGCTGCTGCTACACTTTATTTTATTGTTCTAAGATTAAGCACTTTATTTTAAGATACACAATCTTTCAAAAGCTATTTTATTTATTTTCTCTATTTTATTTTGAAATGCATCCTGAGAAGAACACTACACATATCTACAGTATTATAGATGTCATATAGAGAGAGGCCTGCTGTGGAGACGTTTTACATTTAGCTGTTCTGTGATTGGTGTCATATTACCTGCTCGGCTCACTGATTGGCTGTTCAGAGACGGATCTCTTCCTGGTCTTCCTCCTCTCAGCCATTTCTACTGCAGCTGAAACACAACTACAGGAAGCAAAACAACTTCAAGATGTTTGTAAAGGACAAATCTCATTTTATTTTTATCAACAACAGCCGTTTATAATCCAGGATAATCTGCACGAGCCCGATTTTTACATTACATCCATTTGTCCAAAGTAATTTTAAATAAATGCATTAAAGAGTAAGATCAAGAGCTAAACAGTACAAGCGCTTAGAAATGTGGACTAAATGTTCTTTAAGATATCATTTCAACAGTATATTTCCATTTCTACGGGAAGTAACTGAAGTTATCAAAGAAGAGTAAAAGGTTTAAATGTACAAGTATAAGATTCAAATGTAAAGTACTGTCACCGAGTATCGTTGACTGGTATTCATTGCACGTGCAAAAGATCAGGTGAGAGTGAACACCGGTTAAATCAAATATTCACTGCAGGTAGATTAGGAAAATGTATTAATGAATGCCAGCAACAATGTTCGACGGTCATAGCTAATACAACTGCTGTTAAACGATAGAAAGCAATCCTGAATGTTGAAATACATGTGATAAGAGCAAGCATTGAAGATATTAATTGTGTTTCACGATATTTATTTAAAAAAAGCCTACGGAGGGTTCCAGCACAGATCTGGTTAGGGCAGAAGCTATATTAATAATAACGAAAAAGCCTACGGAGGGTTCCAGCGAAGTTCTGGTTAGGGTTCACGGGGAGCTCATATTTAATCAAACAAAGCCCATGGTGGGTGTCCGGTCTGGTACCGGATAAAGCTTATGGTAAGCTTGCATTGATGTAGTTTAATACGAAAACACCTAAGGAAGGTAGCTAAGAAAGCTTAGTTAGTTTAATGTTAAAGAAGTCCTTTGGAAGGCAGATAGGTATAGTTTAATTAAAAGACTTAAGGGAAGCGTGGCTTAGAAGCCAGTGTTGTTTACCAAAGGAGGATAGTGATTATAATCCTGAATTACGTGAGAACCGATGACGATCGCCTCATAGTCTCAGATGTTGTATATCATCTCCTTTGGGGCAAGCATAGTGTAAAACACGTTAAGATTTGTTGTATTGTTGTATTGTTGTGAGTAAAGTGTGTCTAAAGCAGGCCTAAGGCGAGGCTAAGCTAGCGCTGATATTTAGCTAATGCATTGGAGTTTGTAGAACGGGTGAAAACTGTTCAAACTGACTGGTAGACGGTTGTGAAATCAAAGAGAACTGTGGAGTGTATGTGAAGTAGTTTTGAGTTGGAAAAACGTGAAAGCAGGAGACGTTTTTGTGAAAGGCCTCTGAGATTAGGACCAGCTAACGGTGGCCAAGTGATGCTGGGTCGCTAATTCCGCCTACTTGATGTTACGAGGCATGAGAAAGTAAATTGTGATAAACTAAACCTTGAGTCTTATGCTGGAGCATTTTGGGTGGAAATAAAATGCATAAGTGATGTAGTGACCGAGTGATTAAAACCAAATATGCGAGTTTTCTCCAAAATTAAAGGAGAGAAAATTTAGAACAAAGAAACCTCCATTTTCTATCCTTCTTCATCCGGGGGGAATTTAACAAAAAAAAAACCCACATCCGGTTGATAGCTAAATGCCTCTGGTGGACAAAATTGAGACTACAACTAAAAGTTTATAGAAACTTTACAAAATTTAAACACCTCCACCTCCTGTAGGACGGCAATTAAAGTGCACCTACATTTAAAATCGTGCACCAGCAGACAAATTGGTAAATTACAATTAAAAATCCAATTGAATTGAGGAATGCTAAAGAGAAGAAAAATGTGAAACCAGAACCCCAGACTGTAGACCGGACGTGAGAAAAAGGACTGACAAGAGAACATGACTCCCCAGCAACGGGGATCCACACTTCTGGAACCAGGTTGTATATCTGCATTCACACACACTATCATAGTCAATTAAAGGAGGCTGAATTGTAAAGTGTAGAAAACTGTCTCTTATATGTTTTTGAGAAAACATGTTTAATAAGTGTGTGGATGACAGATATGTAGACTTTTAGTGTAATTCTGGAGCAGACAGAAATGATTAGAGCAGAACAGAGCTGCAAAATACTCATAATAAAGAGTGTAAAATAAAAACAATCAGCTAATGATAGATTACGTTCAGAATAAAAAATAATAATAAAAGACTTTAGTATCAGGCCATATTAGAGATGGTATCTGTTTAAGCAAGAAGTGTCAGAGAGAATTAGATCAAGTGTCAGGAGCAATCCATATTTCCGGTAAGGAAAACGGCCATATATAGGATGGCTGAGGTACCAGAGTTACAGGTAGTAAATAAAGTTGTAGTACCAAGAGCATCCAGAGAGCACATTTTTAATAATAGATATAGCAAACGCATTCTTTTCCAGCTAAGTGGTAAAAGAAAGTCAGATTTAGTTTGAATCCAGTTTGAGGGAAAGAAGTGTGCATTTACACAATAACCCCTTAAGGATATGATGAGCGCCTTGATGTAATAAACTACAATTGTTCAAATCAATAGTAAAGAATTTGAGTTACAGCATTTCACAATCAGGCAGAGCACTGGAAGAGGAGAGGAAGAATTTAATTAGAAGCACCTAAACTAATAAGAGACAAATTGTGTAATTTCTGTAGAAGCTGAGTGCCAAATGATGCACTATTAATTAATCCTCTGTCAAAACGGATTTCTAAAAACCCATATCAGTATCTGATAAGATAATAGGGAGTGGAACAGCTGACGAATTATTTAAGAAAATAAAGTTTTGGTAAACTCATCTGTTTTAGAAATACCAGACTATAAGAAGCCTTTTATCTAAACAGCAGACTTCATGACATCAGTATTAACACAGAACCATGGAGATAAGAGTAGACCAGTGGTTCACTACTCTTCACAACTAGACCCAGTAGATAAGGCGATGCCTGACCGCACATGAGCAGTAACTGCAGCTTCAATGGCAGGTCAGGCCTCTGCATCAAGTGTTATTCAGGCCATTGACCTTAACACCAGTGACACATGCAGTGTCAAGTCTTGTTTTCACAACCGCATCTGACTATAGAATAATGTACAACTTTGATCCATCTACATTATTTCCAACAGCTGAAGACGGAGAACCACATGACTGAACGACAGAGACGGACAAGGAACTTCACCAAGACCAGACTTGACTGACGTTCCCTAAGAGGAACCAGAGATAGAAATGTTTGTTAACGGATCATGTAAAGTAACCTAGAGGATCCGAAGGTGACAAGATCTCTGTAGTGACACAGACCGACGTATTAAAAGCAGAAGCTCTTCCTAATCATCTGTCAGCAGAGCAGCAGAACTGATAGCATTGACAGAGACGTGCAGATTAAAGAAAGACAAAGTTGTAAATATCTACACAGACAGTAACTATGCATGTTCAACATGTGTTTGCTCAACAAGTACAGAATAACGGTAGGGTAACATTGACTAATTGACTAATATTACTGACTAATTGACTAATATTACTCACTCTAATAGAAGACTTATTGAAGGCAGTACAGCTACCAAAGTATATTGCTTTATATAAAGGCACAACACGTACCATATGAACTGATCCAGTTTCAGTAGACAACAATATGTAAATGAGAAGACAAACACACCAGAACACAAGACAGATATTGAAAGAGATGCAGAATGATGCTACAAAGTAAGAACAAGCCGTTTGGACTAAGAATAATTACATACAAGACAGAGACGACTTTCGAAAGAACACTTGACCAGAGAAGAACTCAGTACTACCGAGAAGATTATATAAATGTGTGTATTGAGACACGGTATTTGACCATGTCTCAAAAGGGGGAGTATTATATTGAGTATTATATTAATAGAGTATATTCATAGCATTTGATTCAAAGGCCGAATGCCGACTCCAATAAAATCCATGCAGATGTGCTGAAACGGATATTCTGAACTAAATAAATATGAAGGAAATAAATATAGTTTAACGATTATAGACGTGTATAAAATGAGCTGAAGTATTTCCAACACATACAGTAGACGCTATGACAGTAGCTAAAGTGTTTACAGCTAAATGAACTGTAAAATAAGGTAATGTTAGTAAAGGATAATAATGATGATAATAATAAGCTTTATGTAAGAATTGCAGGTCAAAGTACTTGCACTGCAAAAACATAAAACATTAGACAGAATAAGAACATTTAGGGTACAATAATCAGTGTTGATGTAAATAAGTGTGAAAGACTAATGGTATAAAAGAACACTGGAAATCATGCCAAGTTTCCCTATCTGTGCCGGGAAAACTATCAGAGCCATATTTAGAAATATACCACCATTGGGAAAGAGAGGAAGGTAGAGAGGTAGAGGTGTAGAGAGAGAATCCTGGTGACACCTGACACATAAATATATCACCACTCCTGTGAGAGACACTGACTCCATAAAGCAGAAACTGGACCTCTTCGTGGTGAAGTCTGACTACACAGGGAGGTGGTACCCATAGGGGCGCTTGTCTCACCATCAGTGAAGATTCAACAACCCGAAGTTTTAGAAGGGGACTGTGAAATGGGGGTCAGAGTCATCACAGGAGGGTGAGTATAGCCCTGTACACCTGAGACTGCACAACCACGTTAAATGTGATTTCTGTGACGTAATAACCTGTCCCTCTCCCCTAACAATATGCAGAACAGGTCAGGTGGGCAGAGGAGCACAGCTGCCACGGAGAGGAGTGACATGTAAGAAAATAAATGATTGTGATCCATTATTCCTCACCATCGTTTCATCGCATCCCAGAGATTAGAGACTGTTTGTTTAGGCAGCAGAGGTTTTAGGAGCAGGTCCACAAGGACACTTTAGGATAAAGGTAGAAAACAAGAAGACTGCAATCTCCAAGCAGTCAGTAGGAAAGGATATAAAGTTACTACAGTAAGAAATAGAATAGGCAGGGAGACAGGATATGTGGAGAAGAATATGTGGCTTGACTGTAAACTGTATACCACTAGCTCAGTAAATATAGTGTGTGTGTGTGTGTGTGTGTACCAGTCAGGCCCCTCCTTGCTTTAAGCCCAGTCCCAGTAATACTCGGACCAATAACAGAGTAAACCTGTCTGTTAACAATGATGCACAGTGTAACAGAACCACTCAGCCCAATTTGCAAAAATCTCATTAAGAGATTTCCAACTCACAGAACCGATAGCACAAGACTGAAATATGTGCATTGATGACACTGGTCGAGCGTTTCTATGTTTGGCCCACAACAGGTCAAACTCTTGTGAGCTTGAACTCGGCTGAAGAGAAACACAGCACCTGGGGAGAGCTTCAGCTCCACAGCATACAAGAGATGCAGTAGGAGTCCCCGGGGAGTGCCAGAGATCAAATTGGAGCAGGTTTTGACTCATTGTTTTTATGATGGGCAACTACCAATAAGAATGTGGATTAATTACATTCATTGCATCTAACAGAGGTTTATTAATTATTACAAGGGATGCCGTTAAGGGACAAGCTGAACAACAAGCAGCTTCCAGCTTATTGACATGATAGAATGTCTTTAGACGTGCTCCTAGCAGAGAAAGGAGGTGTGTGTGCCATGTTGGATCATCCTGTTGCACAATTATATCAAATAATACTGTTTCAGAGAGATCAGTTACTAGAGCCTTACAAAGATTGACAACATTATATAAAGAATTAGCAGAGAATTCAGGGGTAGAGAATTAGTCTGGTGATGCTATGGAAAGACGGTCCGGGAGATGGAGAGTTCTCA